>NC_043008.1:4857933-4862933 GCF_006345805.1 Octopus sinensis | reverse complement strand
TATAACAGAAACAACTAAAATAATAACCAGTTTCAAATGAGAAATATCACAAGAGTGCGAGTGTGTGTGTGTGTGTGTGTGTGTATGTATGTAGGCGAGTGTGTCTGTCTGTTTGCATGTGTAGATATAAATATTGAGAGTTGTTAGGTAGATAGAGAGCTATGTGGATAAGTGGATAGATGGATAGACAGACATATAGACATACATTGATATTTATGTGTTGGTGGTCAGTCATTTGCATTTAACCAAAAGTTAAGAAAAAAACTATAAACAGGAAGTAGGAGTAGGAGTACAAGGAGGAGGAGAAGGAGAAACCCACTGGTCGTATGCTATCATCTGAATAAATTTCACATATGTACAAACACCTGTATGTGCACACACACACACACACACACACACACTCATGCATACCACCACTCAGACGTACACTCACGCATATGTACACCCATGCACTTGCAGATTTAACTAACTATAACCATACATACAGATATAAACACACATTACCAGACACCAACAGACCCTGTTGGTTCTTGTGAGTTGGATTTTTTTTACCTTTTTTTTTGGTAATTTTTTTTTGTTAATTTTTTTTTCTCCAAATAAGTTGTTTTCAAAAAATTCTTTTTTTAATTTTTTTTTCTTTTGAAAATAGTCCTGCTGAATAACAAGAAGAAAAAAGATATTGGCCACCATTATGGGGAAATATGTAGCAGAGTTATCTAAACAAAAAATTCATATTTCTGAATTCTGCTACTGTATCTCAATCTGTGATTCCATCAGTCGTGAAAACAGATGAAGTAATATTTATAGGATGTTACTGGTTTCTCTCATTTGATCAATTCTTCTTCAGTTTTCGTGATTTCAAAAATCTTTTTCTCTCTCTCTTACCAGTTGTTTCCTTTTATTTTATTTTTTTTTTACAAAACATTCTCATTCATTTTGTTTTTTTCATTGGGGTTTCAATTCCTTCTTGATCTTCATTTCAACTAAACTCCTGCCCAAAAGAATCTGTTGTTTCTTATTCCATTGACTACAATCTTTCTGTCGAAATGCTTGTCATTTCAGCATCTGAAGATCATTTATTTCTCATCACTGATGTTCAATGATGCTTTATTCTCTGCTTATAATCATTGTGAAGAATCCATGATGCATTGGTTTGTTAGTTATTAACCTTTTTTCCCAAGAATGTTAATAAATAGTTAATTTCTAGTGTTTATAATTAGAATTTAATTCTTTTTATATTTAGTAACAAAAAAAAAAAAAAAAAAAAAACTGAGGAAATGAAATTTGCTGAATCCCTTTCATCATTTCAGTTCTTATTCTTCCTGATATTCATATTTGCAGATCGCCTGATATGTCAGTCTGATTCTGTCTTCAATTCTTCTAGTCTGAAAGTTAAATATTTTCAAAAACTAGTCAATGTACTTAGTTATGGTTCTAAAAATGTGACACCATTTTGATATAATAATGACATAAATCCAAACACTATCCACCATTTCCTGGAGATGGTCGTAGATCTTTCTGAACTTGAAGTTTTCTGATGGTTTTTTTCATTTCGTGGTCCTGAAAAAATATTAAAAAGAAAAAAAATGATTATAATTTCTCCAATTATTACACCCCATGTTCAGAGATGAAACATTTAAAAAAAACATATCTACATTGCATTTCAATCGTTTGATCTCCAATCATTATCAGGTGCCATATTCATTGATATGTACAGTTTTACCAAACAGGCTTCAAACTAGAAACCTTTATTTCTAAACTAAGTGTAGTAGTAGTCATCTATACTCAACCATTTACACATGATGATGATGATGATGATGATGCTGCTTATTAATCTAGTTTTCTCTCTAGTCTGGTGCTGCTGGGGACATATCTAGTAATGAGACAACTGATGACAATTGGGATGCAAACCTATAAAAATGTAATTTGGATTTAAGTATTGACTTGTGGCTGGGCACCCTGTCGGTTACGAAGACAAACATTCCAGTTGATTCGATCAAGGGTGACAGTCTGCTCATGAAATTAAGGCACAAGTGACTGAGCACTCCACAGACATGTTTAACCTAAAGAGCCTTATGATTGTGAACCAAAAACACTGACCGCCAAGCCTTGCACCTCCCCATTTCGTTTGTATCGAAGGCACAAAGTGTCAGATTTTGGTGTGGAGTACAATTGATAAATACTGATAGGAGTTTGTAACTGCTGTTTTATTTGCTTGATCTTGATAGTGTTTAAACTCATAATGTAAAGGACTGTAAATAGAGAAATGCCGGGTATTTTGTCCAACACTCGAACATCACAAGACAGGCATTAATATAGAATGTAAATATTGGAAAAAAATTTCATCTCCAAAGATGAAGTTAATCTGAAAAATGATAATCTTATTAACAGTTACAACTCATTTAAAGATTTAAGAGAGAAACATGCTCAGTGTTTGTAATATAAACACACAAAGACAATATTAACATGTTCATAAGATTAACAACAATGTAATTTTCCAGACAGAATCTTTTGAAGATTAATTGAATTTAATTTTATTTATTTTTGTAGATTCAAAGATTGCAAAATATAAAGGAGATGTTGTTTTTTATAATGATGCATTAAATGGAACTTTGATGAATTTATATTTAAACAAAGTTTGATATCGAAATGTTTCAAAAGCTGTAATAAAAAAAACTGCTCTGCAAAGACAATATTAGCTCTTGTGCCTTTTTGATTAAAATTTGAAAACAAAAATTAACTTGAGCTGAAAAAAATGTTGAAAAACAGAGAGAGAGAGAGAGAGAGAGAGAGAGAGAGAGAGAGAGAGAGAGAGAGGAGCACAAAATATAAATATGTTTATAATGCAATTTAGTAATGTATAAGTAGAACACATTAAAAAATGTTGATAAACTTTGTAATTATATTTTCTTTTCAATGAATAAACAAAAATGCCTCTATGCAGTCTGTTAGAAATAGCAGCCAAATCATTCTCAAAGCACATAGTAACACCTTAAATAAAATAGGATAAACTTGACAATGTACATCGATGTAGATGTACAAAAAGAAAGGATGGTCATGGCTAGAATGTCTCTGTTCATAGATCCGCTTGATTACAGCTGACATAGGATTAAGCAACAACAACTAAAGCAAAAAGGGTCTTTCTATTTTCTATTAATCAAGAAATAGCTTTTGACCAATTCCATATAAATGAGAAATTGTCGGACATTTAAGTGAGAAACATGTTTAGAAACATTGAAAGATTAGCTTTTTGTTTGGGATTTGGTCTGTGAGAAACCCTCAGAATGTGTTGGACATGTTTTAGTTCATCTTTGCTTATTTTTGAATTTATGTTTGAGATGGATTACACTTTGGCTGGTGGTGGTCTTCTGACTCAGGTTATCACTCTATAAACAATATTGGGTGCAGTGGTTGTGCGATTAAGAAGATTGCCTCCCAACTACATAGCTTCAGGTTCAATCCCATTGCATGGGACTTTGGGCAAGTATCTTCTACTATAGCCCCAGGTCAACCAAAACCTTGTAAGTGGATTTAATAGAAACTGAAAGAAGAATGTGTACACACGAGTGTGTGTGTGTGTCACTCTGTCTTCCCATCGCATGATAGTTGTAACTGAGTGTCACCATCATAGAGGCAGTGTCATTCATTTCCAATATTCTGTGAAGACATATCTATGGGGGGAAATATTGTTGGCAAGAGGAAGGAGGAGATCTGGCTGAAAGAAAGTACAATGCTCATATCTTAAAAAAAAAAATGTTTACTGGAATTAAAATAGGAACAAGGCAGTGTGTTATCAGGGAACAGAAACGTAACTGATGATGGGATGAGATCCTCTGTAATCTCATTGAAAGTCCTTACAATTTTTTAAATGTCCCTGAAATAAGTCACATTTTGGATGGAATACTAAAAGAAAATATGACTAATGAGCCTTTGCACAACATTAGCAAATGTTTCTTTTTAATTATTATTTTTATTTTGGTGGGGAGCAAAGTATGAGAAATGGGTGTTTGTAAAATTCCATTCTTTGAAAAGGAGTTCTAAGTTGCAAAAGTCTGAGATCCACTGGCTTAGGTAGTGTTCTTGTCACTGGGATATAATTTTAATTAATTAGAATATCAGTGATTTATTTTATCGAATATGCTAGCAGTCCCATCATTACTTGTTTCTAGACTTCCCAAATATTCCGAGTTGCTCTGAAATTTGAGATTTTAGTGCTGAGTTGCTCACTGCACAAAAAGGCCACAGTATGGCCATGCGCCTGAGAGACCAGCAGTTTCTATCTTGTCATCAGCACTGGGCTGTGTCCTTTGACAAGACAACTTACAAAGGACTTACAGTCCATTCAGATGGCATTTGGTGTCACTGTTAGAAACAAAAAATACTGTAAAAACACAGAATGAGTTGATAAATGATTGTGTGCATGGTGAACAGCAAGATTCAGTCATAATCTTCTCTGGCAGATTCAAACACAAATATGCTGACAACCTATTCGGATTCTCACCGTTTACCAGGAACACAATCATTTGTAACCAGTTTGTTGATATTAGCAAGCCTCAGCAAATAATTGTTTTGCTGAATTCCTAAACAAAAGCCAGAGATGCTTGTTAGATTCATTAGTCTGGTGGTAGTTTGAGATGAACAGACACAACAAGGCCAAGACACTGTCTCAAAGTCTCCCAATCCTAATGAATTGAGTATATTATGAATGAAGGAGTCGTCGGTTTGCAATACAGAGTTTAATTCTGTCTATGAGAAGAAAAAAAATAACTGTAACAGATTTGAGCCCTAAATAGGAAATTTTTATGCCATCCACTTAATACCACCTTAGCACATAAGTAACGTCTTGTATTAATCAAAAGCTTTGTCAAATTCAAATGGCAGGAAAATTGTGTGAATATTTCTGTTAAAATAGATGAGAATATCTCTTAAGCTATTTTTATAAGTAATAATAATGGAATTATTGTGTATAGTGCTCAGGTGCACTACAACTCATCAAAGGT
>NC_043008.1:4854210-4855333 GCF_006345805.1 Octopus sinensis | reverse complement strand
TCTGTTGAGAATGAATCATGGACATAAATGGCAGTCCCACCCTTTCTTCTGCCAGCACGATCAGCACGAATGTTTTGAAATTTTTAACTTTCACCTCGGCTTCCAAGTGGAGGTCACTTGTACATATATGTGTATATATGTATATTATATATTTATAATTTTATATTATATATATATATATATGTATGTATATATATATATAGATGTAAATATATATATATATGTATATATATATGTATGTATATATATGTCTATATATATATATGTATATATATATATATATGTATGTATATATATATGTCTATATATATATATGTATATATATAAATATGTATATATATAAATATGTATATATTAACACGCAAATAGTGAGCGGTGTTCCGCAGGGCACTGTTCTGGGACCACTACTGTTCATAATGGCCCTCTCAGACATGCCCTCAGCCACGCAGAGAGCCACGATCACAAGTTATGCAGATGATACAAAAGTTTCACAGGCAATACAGAACCCTGAGGACACTAAACACCTGCAATGTGAACTAGACAAAATATACAAGTGGCCCGAAAGAATAGCATGCAGTTCAATGCTGAAAAGTTTCAAGCTCTATACTATCAGCATGCAAAACTAAATGCAATACCCAATGAATACACTGGACCCGGAGGAATAGCAATCCCAGAGGCACAATCAGTGCGTGACCTAGGTATTTACATGAGTGATGACGCGACCTTTCGTGTACATGTTGCTAAATTGGCAATGAAATGTAGACGACTGGCCGGAATGGATCCTCAGAACCTTTAGAACAAGAGAACAAGAAACCATGATGGTCCTCTGGAGGACACTTGTCCTAAGCCACTTTGACTATACTGCTCTCAGTTATGGTCACCATCCAGTGTCAAGTTGATCACAGAGCTCGAGGCGATCCAACATAGCTACACGAAGAAGATAGCCTCTATGCAGAATGTAAGCTACTGGGAAAGACTCAAGAGATAAAAATTATATTCCCTGGAGCGTAGGCGGGAAAGATATGCCATAATATACATCTGGAAGATCCTGGAGGGAAGTGTCCTGAACTTTGGCATCAAGAGTTACGCAAATGCCAGAACTGGGCGCCACTGCGTGGTGCCT
>NC_043008.1:4836710-4841710 GCF_006345805.1 Octopus sinensis | reverse complement strand
ATATCTTTGGTTAATTTGTTGAGGAAGTATTTAAGATCAGATATGATAGCATCATAGTAACTAGAATAATATTTTCAGTAAGGTGTCAAATGTCAAAGGCAAAAATCCTAAGCGATGAAACCAAACTTGCTGTGAAACTATTTAAAGATGGAGAGAGAAAGAAAAGAAACATTGAAAACTTTATAAAAATTAAGAAGAAATGTTACAAAGGAAGAAAAGGTAGGATTGTAAGAGTTGGAGATGAGTTGGGTGAGTGTATTTAGTTTAAATCTATGGTCAATTAAAGGTCCATATTTAGGGGGTAAAATTACTGCTTAATGTCCAATGGAGATGAAAGACTGCAAAAATTTGAATGTCTCAGATAGAAGCAAACTCTAGAAATATTTAGAAAAACTAGTTGAGAAGATATATTTTATAAGCCTGGCACTTATTTTATCAGTTCCTTTTGCTGAGCTGCTAAGTTAGAGGGAATTAAACACACCAGCACCAGTTGTTAAGGTGGGGGAACAAACACACACACACACACACACACATGGGCTTCTTTCAATTTCCATCTACAAAATCCAGTCACATTGATTAGCCTGAGGCTGCAGTAGAAAGACACTTGCCCAAGGTGACATGCAGTGGGATTGAACCTGGAACCATGAGGTTGGGAAGCAAGCTTCTTACCACACAGCCATACCTGCACCTATATACTTAAAAAAAGGTGAAATAACTGACAAATGGAAAACGTTGCAAGAAAAAGAGAAATTTTGGAAAAAGTTTGTAGAAAAGAACTTATTCAAAAAATTGTTGGCTAACATTAAGGGAGGATATTTTAGGAAACTCAAAGAAGCTCTGGTGATCCATTAAAAATCTAGAGAAGTTTTAAAGCCAGTATTAGAGTGGTAAAAAACATGTTTATGGGAAAAAATAGTTAAATTAGAAGTGAAAAAAAAAAAATTATGTTATAGGCCAATTTGATTCACATATTCACAACAAGAACAAGTATTTGAAAATGTCATACTTAGAACAAATCTGGAAGTGTACATGTTTTCAGAAAGAGAAATAAATTGCTACAGACTTTGGGGATAGAAAATTTTTTGTGGAAGAAGACAATAAGAAATAAATAAACGAGAAATAATTAAGTAAGTGAATTGAGGAATACAAGAGCAAAAGTAGAAACAGTTTTAATAGATGCAGCACAGAACCAAGAAAGAAAGCAGCGAAACTCAGACAAGCAAATGTATGATGTTCTCTCTCTCTCTCTCTCTCTCAAACATCTGTCTGCTTGCCTGCATGTGTATGTGTCTATATACATACACATATATGTATGTATATGATCCACTGATCTGGAATAACAGTACCTGCCAGGGTCCCAGATATGGGTTAATTAGCATGAAAATAGAGGTCAGCTGTGAATAAGTAGCCCTCCGCCAACCCATAAGTGCTTCCTTGGGTAGGCGTAGCATCCAGTAACCTCCCGAGCCAAGGTCACGTGGAAATCATGGGATGCAGTATGAATAATGTGAACTGTTTCGGCTGATGAACTTCCAGTTGGTGGTCAGTGGATGAACCATCAGCAAATTGTTAATGGTGAGTACCAGTCAAGACTAGTTTAGTCCATGAACCACTGTTTATTATCTGTGGTATGCTCAGGTGAGACATTCAGCTAGTGAAAGGCCAATATGGCTTATTTACCTGGGTAAGTTGCCCAATTGGATGGTGACAATGATTGAAAATTTGTGATGTGACAAAGGTCAGTAGAGCACTTCCTTGCAAAGAGTGAAGAACTTCTTAAACATGCTGCAATGGAACTAGGACTTATTTGAACAGAAGAAAGCATACCAAAGCAAGGTAATTTCTGAAAGGAAGAAAATGTCTGAGGAAATGTAATTACATGGATGATTCCTCAGAGACACCAAAAATATGACGAATTATGACTCTAAAGTGAGGTCTGAGAAGAGGAACTGTGTATGGCTGGCCAAAATCAAGCACAGAGAGCAAGGCTATTTATTGCACCACTTTAACAAACAAATGCCACTTGTGTAACTAATGAGTGGAGAATATTGAACAAGTAGCAGGCTTCAAAATGTTAAGTGATATCATGTTAAGGTATGTCTTAGGGTTACACTGGTCATTTTGTGAAAAACATCAAACAAATGGTACAAACATGTACTAGAAAAAAACCTTAAATGAATCTAGTAAATCAAAACTTCCATGGGAGTTTGACATCCTTACAGACAGCAGAATTAAGCATTGATGTATATTATACAAAACATAAATGGAGAATGCTTTGTGTTAGGCATTAGAATTCCTTCAGACAAAAAACTTTACAGTTATGGAAGTAGAAAAGATCTCAGAAATATATACTGATTGAAAAGTAGAGATATCAACGAATTTGGGATTGTCCTGCAGCAAATGTGAAAATGGTACCATTTATCTTTGGAGCATTGAGATCAGTCCCACCCCAAACTATAATATACTATCTGGAATGGTTAAACATCAAAGTAGACATGCAAGTGCTCCCAAAATCTTGCCTCCTTGAAACAGTGCACATTCTTAGAAAAAAAGAATAACAAAGAACTAATGAAGAAGATCAGTAAATGCAAATAATAAATAAATAAAAGTGAATAAAATAGAAAACATAAGTGAACCTAGAGTTAAATCTAGACTGGAAATTAGGAATTAAAATGGTGAAAGTTAATATAAGCATGAGGTTACTCAGTGAAAACTGACAAAAAGCAAAATAGTCAATGGGTTGTGCAGGTTGTAGAATAATGGTACCAGGGATGTAGAAATAAAAGACTAATACAGTGCTTCTCAACTTTTTCTGTCCCACACCTGACTTTAAATATAAAAAAAAAAAAAAAAATGTGCTCACCATGAATAAATGAATATAGGACATAGTATATGATATTCATATAAAGTTTTAATTAAAAATTTATTGCAAGTTTTATTCTTCTGTTATACACATCCCATTCTGAAGTGACCCCAGCCTTAAAAATTACTGTCATAGCCCACCTTGGGAAACACTGGTCTAGTGGTTTTGCATTTTATGTGTGGTGGCAATATTTGAGATAAACTATAAAATGAAAAAAGACATATAATACTGATGAAAATACCTATGGAAACAAATAAGCAATTAGTAAAGCTTGAGGAATGTAAAAGAGGAGAGATGCAAAAAAAAAGAAAAAAAATGAACAGGTGCCTGTAAAATTAAGTAAAGATTAGTAATGTGTAATAATTACAAGTTGTAAATAGATCAGATAATTATCTGATTATAATCAGCCTCAGAAGGGTGATTGAAAATGTAATTATAATGAGTGAGAGGACTGAGGAGGAGGAAGAGACCTAATTAACGAAGAGGACAGCACAAGTATGAGCTGTGAGTGGAATCTGTATTAAGCAGCTGTAAACAAAGAGAAGAGACGACAGGGCCCCGGGAAGTACAAGGGCCCCTGGAAGTACAAGGGCCAGTGTGGTTGCAAAGTATAAAAATACATAATACTTATAATAACTACATCTGATGTTAAGTCAAACTTTTGAAATGTCTGAAAGTGCAAAACATTTAATGTATGTTAAGCAGATGATTGAGGAGGGAACTTGACAAAAAGTATTTTTGTACTTTCAGTGGTACAGAGGTTACGATGTTTATTATTTCTAGAATAAGCATTTGTTATCAATAAAATGTTCCATACCCTGCATATATTTCTAACTTTCAGATTCCAGATGTGACTGATAGCTCTGTGACAATATCTCAAAGTGGACATGAGAAAGTGCAAGTGTATTGATAGAAGCGTCACTTGAAATGATTAGAAGAGAGTTTGATGTATGTCTTGCCAAACAATAAATTTGCCTGAACAAGTGTAGGATGGCAGTAATTACTGGAAAAGTTCTCTAACTCCATTTATTAAATCTTCTCCTTCTTTATTTGCTCATCATAAATGTGCAATGTCACAAACATCATTTTATTTCAGAGAAACAAAGACAATTCAATATCAACAATTGCAATTATTGGTAGATGGATAAATAATAAGTGGAGCCCAATTAGAGAGATTAGATAAAGCAAGGAGTTATGTAAAAATGGATCAAATAGAAGAGAATCTAATAGTGTTTCTATGGAAAATTTCAAAGTTTTAGTGATATAAAATGTTTCCTAATAGTTTTAATACACACACGTTTACATTATAAAGAAAAAGGAGATTGTCGGAGTTTTGGATGATTATTTATTTATAAATAAATAGTTATCCAAAATTCTGAAAATCTCCTTTTTCTTAAGATATAAAATCTGTACTCTGCTTCAAACAATCTTTACACACACACATGCATATGTGTATATATATATATATATATATATATATATATATATATAATAGAAATATGTTTCAAAAAGAAAATAGAACCTACACGTGGAAAAGATTTGGGGAAAGTAAGAAGAATAAATGCGAAAATGCACATTGAATATAAAAAAAAAATAAAGGCTTTTTTATGAAAACTAGTGATAAATAAATACAATTAGATGAACTGAGGTAGAATTAAGAGGAATTAAATTCATTATTTTGAATTATTAGAGAAATTCAAAGTCAAACCGGAGTCATCATTGCTGTTCAAAACCAGTGAACAACAATGGTGACACCGGCTTCACTTTGAATCTCTTTAACAATTCAAAATAAGTTTTGATATTCAATGTGCATTTTTGCGGTTTTTCTTCTTACTTTTCCTATATATATATCATCATCATCATCATCATTTAGCGTCCGCTTTCCATGCTAGCATGGGTTGGACGGTTCGACCAGGGTCTGGGAAACCAGGAGGCTGCACCAGGCTCCAGTCTGATCTGGCAGTGTTTCTACGGCTGGATGCCCTTCCTAACGCCAACCACTCCGTGAGTGTAGTGGGTGCTTTTTACGTGCCACCCGCACAGGTGCCAGACGGAGCTGGCAAACGGCCATGGACGGATGGTGCTTTTTACGTGCCACCGGCACGGGGGCCAGTCGGGGTGGCGCTGGCAACGGCCA
>NC_043008.1:4806710-4831710 GCF_006345805.1 Octopus sinensis | reverse complement strand
TCTGTAAAGGGAAAAAATGCCTTACAGGCAACCAAAGAAATATGCGCAGTTTACAGTGACGTTTCTTTGTCCAAAAGAACTGTACAGAAGTGGTTTGCAAGTTTCCGAGCTGGAGATTGTATCCTTATTGATAAAGAGTGATCAGGCAGACCATTCACTACCGATGATGACCAAATGAAGTCATTAATTGAGAATAACCCACATTGCACAACCCGAGAATTGGCAGAAAGCCTCAACCTATCAAAATCTGTCATTCATGAGCACCTGGTAAATCTTGGGTACACAAATCACTACGATGTTTTGGTACCAAATGAGTTGAGTGAGAAGAACCTTCTGGATTGCATTTCTATCTGTGATTTGCTTTATAAATGGAATGAAAGTGCACCTTTTTTAAAGCAAATTGTGACAGGTGATAAGAAATGGATTATCTACCGAAATGTTCAGAGAAAGTGATCCTGGAGTAAGTGACATGAGCCACCCTTAGCAACCCCAAAAGTGGGTCTTCACCCTAAAAAAGTCTTGCTTTGTGTCTGGTGGGATTGGAATGGAATTCTGTACTATGAACTTCTCCCAAGTAACCAGACAATTACTCAACCAGACATTTAATAATTACCTCACTGGCGATTGCACAACCTAAAATTCCTAGGTTCCATAAGGTTTGCGCAGCACCTCAACCCTCTTTCCACCCGACTGGTATGGTCCTGAGAGCATTGATATTATTTTATATTTAATTTATTCAATCCAAAATGAATTAGGTATAAAGTAATATCAATTGTATAAAAGAAGATAACCACATAAATAATGATACGATTATACGGATGAAGCAATTGTCCATTGCTAGACAGGATGGAGATGTGAGCATGTGCTTGGATGGCACTCCGTCAGTTATGATGACGAGGGTTCCAATTGAACTGATCAACAGATCAGCCTGCTCATGAAATTAATGTGCAAGTGGTTGAGTACTCCACAGACCCTTAACATAGTTCTTAGGGAGATTCATTGCGGCACAATGTGACAAGGCTGGCCCTTTAAAATACAGGTACAACTCATTTTTGCCAGTTGAGTGGACTCGAACAATTTGAAATAGAGTGTCTTGTTCAAGGACACAACTAGCTGCTGGGTATTGAACTCCCAACCTTACGATCACGGACCAAATACCCTAAGCACTAAGCCACATGCCGATACACACCTGTTGCAATGCAGTTATAATGTAAATAATATAATGAAAATAATGTCATGAATATTTTATTTTCTAAACAAAATAATAAGTTTGAAGTGAGATGATTCTGTGGCAGTATGAAATGATAACATAGTTTGGATTGGCAAAACTTACCAATCCACTTTTGTGTGGAATGATTTTATTAGAGTTAATACTAAACTGTGGAATAGATACAGCAGATGGTACTTTGATGATACAGAGATATAAAATGAAACTATATTTGAGAATAAGAATAAAAATAATATGAAATAAAAAGTGTGTAGATTAAAATGATAGAGAAGAGATTTGAATGCGGTATAAGGTTCAAATTTACTGTATGTTGGTTACATCATTTCTCTGGGTCTAGGACATGATTTAGAAGTGGTGAGTTTGCAAAGAAGTTGCTTCATTTGTACATAGAATGTGGTATGTTCTATTGCCTCTGTAGAATGCTTTTGTTGGGATCTTCCATGGAATGTTGTATCCTAAGGTGGTATAGAAGTACTTTATGTGGTAGTGATAGCTTGATAGATTAGCCATGTTCCTCTTAGAAAGGTTTCTAAATGAATGGAAATGTTGACAATATCTTTACTTAAAATCACTTGTAGCAAGCCCTATATAAGCTTTTGTAGAGGAGCTGGTTGTAAGAGTGCACTGTATATATATTTTTGTAGGCAATTCTAGTTAATGGAGTATGCTCTGGGATTACTACAATTGCAACTGGATCTATATATCTAGTTTGAATTATATATAGATACTGTTTCTATGTTAATCCTTTCTATTTTGGTAGAATATAGTTAAATTAGAGGAGGTAATATTTTGAGGTAGATTAGGAAAAGTGAAGGTGTATATTTTAATAGTATATTAATTAAATATTGTATTTATGTTATTTAGGAAAGGGTTTGTGGAAAAGGGGAAGAAACTCTGGCTTTGCTACCTTCAACTTAAGGGGCAGATTATAGCATATTATATTTCTTGATGTATGTTTATGTCCATTCCTTTTGTAGATTCTATTATCTTTATTGATATCTTTGATATTCTCCATGGACTCACAGTTTTTTTTATGACAGATGTGTGTGTGTGTCTGTGTGTATAAACGTGTAAAGGAGTGAAATATGGAATAGATATAGACTGTAACTTATTTCTCTGCAAAGAAAGTGAAAAGAAAGACATATAAAATGTATTCGTGAGTAAAATAAAGGAAATTTGTAAAGTTAGTAATATAGTTAATATAAATAGTGAAAATAATGTTACTTATGTTTAGGAAGCTATAATTGCAAGTTTTTCAATGTCTTTTAAGCAAATAAGTAAAGACGTGAAGGTAAATGTCTAATCCTATTAGAAGTTATGGTATTAGAAGAAGTAAAATCCAATAAAATTGTGATGTCACTTCAGTACCAAGTGGGAGACAAGTAATCAAGTCACTAGCACACTATGTAGGAGGAGGAGGAGGAGGAAGGAAGAGATGAAGAAGAAGAAGAAGAAAATGAGAGAGTAAGAGTTAGAGAAAGTGCAAAGAGAAGAAGCAAATGTGTGAAAAGAAGAAAGACAAAGATATGTCTGGGTAGGAAAAGGGTGTAAAGCAGTGAAACGGGGTAAAGCAGTTGGCTGAGAAAAATATGTAAGGAATGGAATGTCGGAGGATGCAGGTTGCTGCTTAACAAGACATGGGTAAAAATGAAATAATTAATTTGATGCCATGAATCTGCAGAGTGGAAGAGATAGGTTGGGACGATCAGTGAGTAGCTTCTAATAATTAGAATAATTTATAGTGTTGTCTTAATGTTAATTCATACCATCATAGCGATCTGTCTTCAATTTCTTTGTGTATTTCTTTTTTTTACCCAAACTATTTTCACTTCAGACTTTAGGATGGTTTAAAATTAAAATTAAAATATCAATTTGTGCTATTTTAAGGTTAATTTAAGCCCACCCCATACCTGACTATCATAACCTTCCCACTGATTCTTGTTTACTGAAATGTTCTCTTATATGGTCTGCCAATGTCATGATTATCTTTTTACCTGGATGACTGAACAACGAGAATCAGCTGTAGAACAGGTGTTTAAATTGAGCCACATTGACATAATGCTTATCCCCCCCCCCTGCAATCTGGTTCCACACTGTCAGGGTGACTCATAAGCAACTGATGAAATGTTGCATGCTTGGTCAATAGAAAGTATTCCTCTTTCTTTCTGCATCAACATCCTTGCTCAAGAATAGATAATGGTTTAAGATGTTGTTAATGACTTCATGTTTGGAGAACATTAGTCGCTGATTTTCACTGTTCATCACTTAAAGGTTTTATTATTATGGTGTTGTACTGAGAAATATCTGTCTAGGAAATCTAAGAGCTTCCTGAATATAGTCACTAAAAGACAGTAAAATCAAATATAACATTGAATGGAGAGTGCTCAAGAAGCCCAAAGCATTTATTAATGGCAGCAAGACGTGCAAATTTGTTTGATTGAAAGGGTACATATTGTAAAACACCTTCAAGATCCTAAAGATCCTGAATTCCAAATATCAAAATTTTCACAAGATGCCCTCTCATGGGTAAGTACATACTAGAGAACTGGAAAGCTCAGTCTCCAGATTGCAAACCACAATTGGGAACTACTTTATTGTGAAAAGCAGTTTCCCTTATGTTCCAATGCTTCTTTTTTCACTTCCTGTCCTCCTTTTTGTTTTTCTCTTTTTAGCCCCCCCCCCTCACTTCTCTTTTAAACAGCTCCACAACCATTTCTAATTTCTTCTTTTATATTTTCTTCCTCTATCCTTTGCCTCTCTAAATTCCAGTTTGCTCACTTTTTACTTTCTATGAAGCATCAGGTTTATCACCTAAAGCCAGGCTACCTTCACTCATGCACCATTACTATTTTCATGCTGACTATTAGCTTATATACACAATCCGAAATTTATGGTCCTTTCTTTAGAATCAATCTTTAGAAAAATTTTCAGATCAATTTTGAAGTTCTTGTTTTCTTATCATAAATTGTACAAAGGAATTGATTATGGCCTCTGATTCTTACAGTTCTTCCAGATATTTTCATCTTCTGTGAGACTTGACAGAGCAACCATATTGGATAATTCATTTGTTATTAAGATAAGACAAATAATTGTAAGATTTTTTTCTTTGGGTCCTTCAAGGCCTGTTTCTTAGATGAAACCAGAGCATTGAACAATTGAACAAATGCATATGAAGTAATTGTGCTAAATATTTCACTTTTCACCAAAATTATGTTCCCTCAGTACTTGTTAACTTATATGCAAACACATGCACACACACACACACACACACACACACACACAGAGGCATTATAATGGACTGATTGAAGACAGGTACTATTGTTCTCAGGTGGTACCACACCTAAAGGAAGCAATGCACACACACACCCTCAACTGATCTCTTCATAGTTTCTTTATACCAATTTTATGCACAAAGCATCAGGTGATCAGAGGCTATAAGTAGAAAACGCTTGGCCAAGGTGTCACACTGTGGGACTGAACCTAAAACTCTATGATTGTGAAATAAACTGAACCAAACTGTTAGGTTTGTGCATATATATATGTGTGTATATATATATATATATATATATATATATATATATATATATATATTATATATATATATATATATACACACACACACACATGCATATATATAGCTATATGCATACATGCACACACACACACACACATGCAATAATGAGGTAAGAGAAATTACTCACAGTGGCTAGTGGTATATATTCAAACAACATAGACATGTACAGGTGTATCAAATATCATAGAACATAAATGTTTGATTCATTAAAATAATCCCTACCTGTAGAAGGTGTATCATAATTACCAAAATGGCAGTTAAGACCAACTCCATATGAGAGGGAGAACTAATCTTAAGAATCAAGTCTTCTCAAAAGCTGACTTGCCAGTCAGGAAAAGACATGCTTATTGCCTGGAACCATCTACACACACACACACACACACACACACACACACCACACACACACACACACACACACACACACACATGTATGGTAGTAGAGACAGTGAATCTTCCAACTGTACCAAGGAAACTATGTTTCAATTGGCTTTTTTTTTAAATTGCTGATAGTATCTGTAAGGTTGCAGCTCATGACAGATGTATTACAGTTTTGGGGCAATAAAATGAGGTTAGAAAACAGAACTGAAATAGACACCACTGGGAATCCGGTTCTATGCATCAACAATTCCACATTTACACTACTCTGGACTGGTGCTTTTTTTATCCCCCCCACAAAAGGATGAAAGGCCAAGCTGGTCTTAACAGGATTTGAATAGAGTGTCAGAACAAGTACCATGAGGTATTCTGTCCAACAGTCTAATGACTGCTAGTAAATATATGCACATAACTCAATGGTTAGAGCATCAGGCTCACAATCATGAGGTAGTGAGTTCAATTCCTGGACCGGGCTCTGTGTTGTGTTCTTGGGCAAGACTCTTTATTTCCCATCGCTCCAGTTTACTCAACTGTAGAAATGAGTTGCAATGTCACTAGGGCCAAGCTCTATCAACCATCGCCTTTCCCTGGGATAAAATCAGAGGAGAGGCTGGTATGCATGGGCAGTTGCTGGTCTTTCACAGATAAATCTGCCCAAACTTGTGCCTTGGAGGGGAACATTCTAGGTTCAATCCCATGGTCATTCATGACTGAAGGGGCTCTTACCCATTTTTATGATAAAATGGTACAATACACATACATAAACACACACAGGTACATACATGCACACATATAAATCTATAATGTATATATAATACACCTACACACACACATATAATAGGCAACTACAGGGGTTTCAAATTGATTGAACAGATTATGAAAGAAATGAAAGGTAATTATAGCATAATTGATTAGGAACAGAATAATCCCAAATTGGATACAGCCCATCAGTTTTGAGAGAGAGAGAGAGAGAGAGAGAGAGAGAGAGAGAGAGAGAGAGAGAGAGAGAGAGAGAGAGAGAGAGAGAGAGAGAGCACAGCTTGGAGTAATCCTTAATCCTGTATGTCTGGCATCTGTTGCATTGAGACCCTTGACAGGGTTTCAGATTCTCTTGTATTGTGGTCACTAAGAAAACTGGGGATAAATAACTGGCTTGTGAGGGTCATACAAACCCTGTCCACCAGTGCACTTAACAAGGTGTGAGCAATGAATTTAGCATCAGGTAAGGGTCTATCAGGGTACAGCTATCTGTTTTCTGTTCATGGAAGTTCTCCAAGCTAAAACATATAAGTTTCAAACTGGCTGTTTGTTGGAATTCCTGTATGCTGATGATAACTGAATTCATAATGGATTTAGGGGGAGAAAAAAGAAATCCAAATATGGAAACAAAACTTTGGATTGAAGTAAATGTGGCAAAGATACAAGTTTTAATGAGTAATAAAGAAGAGAAGATCTTGCAGTCATTTAGGAAATGGCCATACTCAGTATGTAGGAAGTGAATAGGTAGAAATTCTGTATGATGTTACCAGTATAAAATATGGAAGCACAAGATTTTATAGTGGGTTTAGAGAACTGACAGAGAAGGAAGGATTCATTTGTATCAGATGCAGACGAGATGTTAGCAGTAAGAAAATACATGAAATAAATGATTTCAAATGTTTAGTAGTTGATTGGTTTTTGTTGCCAAGGTGATCTACTTAGTAGCAAAAGTGGGTGTACCAAAAGCTTAGTAGCTAAGTCAAGAAGGAAGAAGAAAAGTTCAGAGAGCTGTTACTTCTGCTGGTAATAAAGAGTTTCTCTGAGAGTAAAGAGAATATTGTAAGGCTGCTGGTGTGCAAACTGGCAGCAAGATGAGGGCCTTAAATGCGAAAGATTTGTGATAGCTAGAAAGCAATGAAGCAAGCATGCTCTGCTGGATGTGTAATATTAGTGTGCATAAACGAGGAAGCAAAATAAGGCAAAGCTGAGTATAAGAGGCATCAGATGTTGGGCATTTGATGTGTATGAAGAATGTCAGTTATATTAAAAATCCCTGAGTGTTTGGAGTAGATGAAACTTATGAAAGTAGACCTAAGACGACTTGGAACAAAGTGGTAAAGTATAATCTCAAGATACTGAACCTCACAAAAGGGTTGACAAAGAACCACAATAAGTGGTAAGACATGGTACTAGTGATGATCCACCAATATGTGTAAAGCATAGCAAAACAGTCGTTAAAATGGTGGTGGTAATGGCTGTTGGGCAGTATAATATATCTAAACTTGGGTTTCTCTTTTATTATATTATATCCTAATAACCCTATCTACAGCCTTTTTCATTACTCTCTCAAATATCACTCACAAGCAGTATAACTTGGCTTTGCCCGGGATTAAGTTAGGATTATTAAGCTAATCGAGTTCTTATTTCAAACCAAAGTAACATCGACGTCAAATTTGGGTGAAATCCGTTGAAATTGGTTTATATATATGTATATATATATACATATATATATGGACAACACACACACACACATACACACACGTATGTACGTACACCTATTGCATACATGTTTTTGTATGCATACATGTTCGTGTGTGTGTGTGTGTGTTGCCTACATATCAACAAAACACTTTTTTCCTCGATGGAAAAAAAGCAACAAAAATCTTAACGAAAACTTACTCATCGCTAGAAGGGGACTTAACTCCTGTTTGGAGAGATGGTAATTTCTCTGACTTGAAAATTGTTAAAAGCTTTGGTTGAAAATTTATTTTTACTGCTATTTGCTGGTGCCTCTGGGAAAAATAAGTTGATGAAAATACAGCTAGGGTCATGAATGTCCTCCTAAAATTGGAGCAACATGCGTGCTAATTTGTGGATGTGCATAAATTACATTCACGTACATGCATACACATCCTGCCTTTTATATATACAGATTCTCTTGCTTGTTCATTGCACTGCCTTACTCGTACAAAAAGGTAGGCTGTTGTACCTGTTTGTATGCAGTCTTCTGTACTATCACTCACTCTCTCTCTCTCTCTGTCATTATGACAACTGTGTAACAGAGAGAAGTTCGTTATCATTCTCTCATATCCCTCTTCAATGAAACCCACCACTCTGTTGTGCCATCACCCACCTTTATTGTCATCATTCACTCTCTCTCTCTCATACACACATTACACCTTCACCTCAAATTACTTCATTCATTGTTGATTTCTATTTCTTCCATCCCTTCCTGCCCTGTTTGCTCTGTCAAACAAATCACATTCACACATTTGCTATCTTTTTCATCTTCTCTGTTGCGTTTGTCTTGAAGCAGTAACATGGAATAGAGAAGGCTCTTTGGTCTTGCAGGAAGCAAAACAGCCTCAACGGGGTGTGTTCAAAGACTATCCAACTTTATTTCTCTGCTGACACTCTCCACATGCACAAATCCTCCATTAAAAAGGAATGCACTGATCCTGTGTTTATTCCCACTTTGTCACTAATTTCTGTGATCGTTACATGATAGGCTTCCATAACTATTTGCCAAACCTTCTCAATTGGTTCCTTGTTTCTGCTTGTGGATGGCCAATTTGGGTGCACCTCACTCTCCACTGAGGTGTGACCACGTTGGAAGTGGTTGTACCATCCCTGGATCTGAGTTTTGCCCAAAGGCCTTCTGAATCTTCTGCTCCAGCTTGGGCTTGAGTATCCCCAAGCTTTTGGCAAAACTTGATGCAATATCTCTGCTTGGTGCATTTGGCCATCTTGTATGAAAACAAAAATCTGACAAGCACCCACTACACGTCTAGGCATAACGGCCAGTAGCTGACGTGGCCTACCAGTGTGAAGATTTTCATGCCTGCACAGGAAGGGTTGTATCACCTTGCACCCAAAGAATTTTGCCCCCCATGCAGCATTAGTTTTGGTTGGAAAAAATAAAGTTGCATACTTTTTGAATGCCCCTCGTATAGTGCTGGTGCCAGGGTTAGAATGCATCCTCCCTGTAAAGAGACTGGCAAACAACAAAGAGCAGAGAAGAAGACCCTTTAGTTGTATAGAGGACATGACGATTACACTTGTGCTGGTGCTACAATAAAATGCACCCAGTATTGCCTGTAAAGCAGTAGAGGTTAAGACAAGCATCCAGCCATAGAAACCAATGCCATATAAGATGTCTGAATGTGGTGCCCCAACTTTTCTAAAAGAGCAGAATAACTCTGAACAGGAGCTGACTCTGACTGTAGCAACTCATTCAACCCGTGTCTTTATGGAAAATAGGCGTACATAAAATGGCACCATATAGCTACATGGGTGTGTGTGTGTGTGTGTGTGTGTGTGTGTGTTAAAATAAAAAGAAAAGAAAAGAGTAATGAACAAAGAGTTAAAACAAAACGAGAAAATGTTAATACATTACCATCATCTTCAGCTATACCTGAAAGTAGACCGAATGCATTATTCATTAGTTTTCAAGAAAAAAAAAAAAATTAAAAATTATGTGTGTATGTATATATATGTATATATATATATGTATATACTATCATTATAATTATTATTATAGAGTAAGTAAATATGACTAGTTTTCCATAACTTCAAGTTTCATGCTAAATTAAGCATTAATCAGATGGTTATGATTTGAGCAAAGGCTTTCTCTGGAATTGGGAGTATAACTTTGCTTTTATTCTATGGCAGAGTGCTGTCAATATCTGGTTGGGCATATGATGGCAAGCTGACAGAATTGTTAGCAAAGTGGTTATTCATTTTTACATTCTGAATTCGAATTCTGCCAAGCCAACTTTGCTTTTTTCCTTTTAAGGTTGATGAAATAAGTACCAGTTGGACACTGGGGTTGATTTAACCAACTGAGCTCCTCCCCCAAATCTGCTGGCCCTGTGCCAAAATTTGAAACTAATAACTGATTGGGTGTGAAAAAATATCAGTAGAGAAGAATATTTAACAGGCTTATATATATTATATTACACACACACACACAGAAGTGTACGTGTACATTGATACACACACACAAAATACACAGACTGACACACATATACACACAACTTCTGTGATGTGTGGTACTTCCTCTTCATTGTTTATTCAAACACACACACACACTTACACACGTGTATTTTTAAAGGAATATAACAGAGTCTAAGAAAATCAGAAATGGCTTGCATCAGTAAAAGTTATAATGAAAAGTTTATGACTTTGGATTAGTTTACATGCCATGGAGAAAAGAGGAAATCATTATAAAGGGACAACCTTGGAACTTCAGATCCCTTTTCTCTACACAACATACAAACTTATCTATGCACATGGTCATCTACTATATATGTATGTATATATATGGTGAACGTTTTATAAATGTATACCATTATCCTCATCCTTTTTATGTCTTCTCATTCAGTTAAAGCATTTCATGCTTAATTGAATGTGAAGGTCCAATTAAAGGAAATAACACACACATATATTTAAAACACTTATTTTTCAATAAGTGAAAAATAAAATGGGAAGTTGTTGACGAAGTGTGGTAGTCCTGATAGAGGTGATTTATTAATTTCTGTTGATCTGGAAGAGTTTATAAGGGAAAACCTGCAATGTGAAAATCTGATTATATTATATGTTAATTTAAATTTCTCATTCAATTACAATAGCTAGAAGAAGTCTTTTAATGTTGACATCTATTAAAGTTTTCAAAACTATTTTTTAAGTAATCATTTTGGATTAGTTTTCCCCAAAAGATGTTAAAATTATTAGTTGTATTGTTTAGTAACTCATATTTTTCCATGATAACTTCGATAAAAAGTTTGTGGTCATATTAATATCTTTTGAAATTTTCTTCAATCACCCTTATGGCTTGTATGTCATTATTGTTATTAATTAAACTTACTTTACCGAAATAGATGACTACCTTATTACAGTTTTGTGTTAGGGATTATTTTCAGTAAATGTGATTGAATCCAATGAGCCCTGAACAATTTTAACTTTATTAATTTTGACACAGAGAAAAGCAGATTAAACTGTGTAATGTTATATCTTATTGCACTGGAATAAAGCTACTCTCATAATGGACTCTTCTATTCTTTACAGCACTATTGTTATAAGGTTCTGTTTTATTAAATATTTCTTTATTTACCAAGGACTCTTTTGCATATGTTTTTGAAAATAAAAGGGTAAGAATTTTGATTTATGCACATAAATTTTCTTTCAGTTGTGGTTAGTATCTGTCTTTAAATTTAATGTTATATACACACACACACACACATATATATATATATACACACACCACACACATATATATATAAAGTAACAATGCTCACATTTGCAAATATCATGATTCTAATGTTGAAACCATTAAATAGATATTTCTTGTATTTATCTAATTTTGGCCACAAAGAGTAGTGCACAAATGCCAACCCATTGCCTTTACATTAACTGATATCTAATGTTTTGAATCTAGTATTTAAGATGTCTACAATGTACAGAGTAAAATACCATCATACTTCAGTGTTACCAGCCAAGACTAAAATAATGTTAAACTGACCAGAATTGTTTCTGCCAAGGCAGAATTATCAAATTCTGTATTTAGAGTGAATCATAATGAAGATAGTTTATAATTTGTAAATAACAGACAAACCAATAATATTTTTTCTATCTTATGAATTATTGTATGTTCATTTTATGCTTTTGCTTTCGGTCGTATCCAACAACTTCAGCAATGAATATCTCCATCATATACTCTAACAACAACAGCTAAACCTGTGGGATGAGATGGCATTCTGCCAATACTTCTTGGCACTTGATGAAAGTTCAGTTTCATAGGAGAAGCATTTCCACTCAGCATCTTGAACGTGGTGGACACCAACCGCATTCATCACTTGATATAATTCAAATATGTTGCTAACAATAAACTTTACTTTTTTTCACTTTTTAAGTGTTTTTGCAGGTGTGTTATTGGTTTCCGTGTTGGTAGTTTGGGTGTGTCTGTGTGTATGTTTGTTGTTTGTGTGTGTGTGTATGGGCTTGTAGTTCATGTATGTTTGTGATTTGTATGTGTGCATCTATGTGGTTTGAAGCTATGAATGTAGTTTGTGTGTGTGTGTGTGTGTGTGTATAAGTTGGTTGACTTCAGTTGACTTAGAATCTTATCTGTACTGAATTTTAGGTATTATTAGAGTGCTGATGTTGATGTTCCTTGTTGACTTTCTGACCTTTAACTCTGCACTTCTGAAGCCCTGTCGAATATAAAAATCCATCACTAGAAAAACCAAGTGATGGTTGTTGACAGGAAAAGCATCCAGCCATAAAGTATCACCTCAAAATCGGTTTCCTGTCCGAGCTGAGCTGGAAAACTTTATATATAGTCACTGCGAGGATATATTAACCTCTTAAAGGGATGATTTCATCCAAGTTACACTGGTTTAATATCTTTTATTGTTGAGAAATATCTCTTCAATATAAATAGGTATATTATAAATATCAAATATTATTAATAGGGGTCTTAATTAACAATATGTTAATTATATCCATTTAAACTCTCCATTTTTTTTACTTAATAATATATATATATTTGTAGAAAATAGAAATAAGTGGTTTTTGACTGCTATTTCTAAATTTTCGGTATGTGGCTAAGCAACCTGTTGCTTACCCTATTTATATATATATATATATATATATATATATATATATATATATATATATATATGTAAAGAACTTTTTGTAAAAGTTCCTACTGATAATATATTTCCATACCAAAAACTACTCGCTAATAATTGTTGATTTTAAAATTAATAATTATTTACCCTTATATTATTAATAATAAAATTTTTCACTCCCTTATGACAAATCACAGTTCTCTTTCTGAGGAACTATTTTTGTAACACACATGGTAATTTTGGAGGGAAAATACAAATTCATTTGTCTCTATGGATTTGGTTTGTGCTGACTATCTTCTGCTATATCTGGTGGCACGAGATCGGGATACAAGAGGTAGGTAAATAGCTTTTGCAAATCTATAATCTAATGGAATGCTGTGCTGAAGACGGGAATGAGTTATAATTCTAACCCAGAAATGCGTCCGTAACTGACCGAAGACTTTGTTTTCGTTATTTTTCCTTCTTTTTACATATGTGAGTTACATGTATATGTTATATGTGGAGTTATATTTGTAGAAAATAGAAATAAGCAGTTTTTGACTGCTATTTCTACATTTTCGGTATGTGGTTACCCTTTTTATATATATATAAATAAAAACATATACATACAAGGTATGATGGGTAAATTGTTGCTATTTTATATTTTTGACTTTGTGCATGCGCATTGTTTGTTTTTGATATATTGTCGACTACACAGTATAGTAGGGTCAGTTGGGCACCGTCTGTGAGAAAAACAACACCATGACACAATTCATTCTGCCAGAAATTTGGAAATGGCATGCTGTAGTGCTTGGCATATGTGCTGGAAGCTCCACTATGAACATTTCAGAGTGTTTGGGTGTCAATCTGAGGGCAATGCAGAGGATTCGGAAAGAGTTAGATGAGTCTAATGGTGATTATGAAGGTACAGCAGCTCAGAAAACTCACTCTGATCGTTCTGATAATAAAAGAACTCCTGAATTTGTTGGTGGGACCCAGGCCATGATTGATAATGATCCCTCCAAGTTAATCAGGTCCATTGCCAGGGACATGGGAGTGTCTGAGTTTCTTGCCAGGCAGGTAGTGTATGAAGACATTTGGTATTTCTAATAGATGAGAAAAGGGCCAATTTTTATCCCAAGCCTTTAAGGACAAGAGGAAAGACCATGCTATGAAGCTTTTGAATAGACACAAGCTCAGTGAAAATTTGGGATCACCCTATAACACTTTAACTTCTTACAACCAGCAAAGTGTAAACTAAGAAGTAAAACAATGAAAGTGGAAATACAAAAAGCAAACAAGTCAGATATTGGTTGGAGAATTATATTTGGCTTATTCAGAAATTGGTTGACAAGCAGTAAGAATAATTAACATTTTTTGAACTCCTTTAATCGTTTCGTAGTCCCATTATTCTGTCAAATGTCTTGCTTATTTATTCACATTGATTTGAATCAATCATGCATTATCTTATGGCTTCAAGATTTCAATGATGTGGTTGTTTATTTTTACAATGAGATTGTTAGGCAGGTGCAAGCAGCCAGATCCGGTCAATCTGAACATAAAACAAATTGAATATTTTGGGCCGGATGTGGTCAGTTTAAATGCTAAAGGGTTAAACTTTACACATTTTACATTCTGGATGTGCTTCTGGAACTAGAATCCTGCAACTTCATAAGGGCTTAAGACATTTAGGAAAATCATAATACATATATACAGACATGTTGTATGTGTATACACACATGCACACACACATACACGACCCATTGATGAAGCAAAGTATATTTTGTTGGACTAATGATTATGGATTAAATATTTTACTCTCTCTCAGACTTATCTATGAGTACTTTGCTCTAAGCGACAGGACATAATTTCATTTTGAACTTGTCACCCTCTGGAATAATTAATACATGCAGATTATGTCATTTTTCAGTGGAAGACATTACACATGTGATTAACAACTGCACAAGAATGCCATCAAGGTATTACCACCCTATGCGATATGACCCTAACACATAAACAATATACCATGAATTCCGGAAAAAAGACTGTCCTGGAATAAATGTAGAGAACCCCCTTATTATTGAACATGTACACAAACATCAACACAAAGAAAACTGGTGGAACATTCCCATCAAAACATCTGTAAGCATAACAGGCTGGATATTGTTGTTTGGGGATAGACAAGGACAAATATATGCCGTCAGAGGCTGTGATGTTGATATGAATATCTCTTTGAAAATAAAAGAGAAAGAGGATAACTATGGAGGACTGCTTTGAAACGTCCAGCTTTTATATCCAGATTACAAATTTACATTTGCAATGATAATAATTGGTGCACTTGGTTATGTAAGTAAATGCCTAACTGAAAGTCTGGATAAGTTTGGGTTTTCAGAAGAAGGAAACAACCAACTCACTCACATATTACAAATACAGTCTGTAAGTGGAACAGTAAAAATGTGCAAGATTTTTCTTAAGTTTAAAATGTGACATTGTTTTTGTTATTTACATTCTAACGATGGAGCTTTGTATCTTTGTTAGAAACCAGCTCTTTCCTCAGAGAAAGTCTTTAAATAATTAAAAACAGAAGAGAACACACCTATATAATTATATGCATAGATACATATATAATTGATCAAATTCAAGTGAATTGAGAGGCAGAATCTATTTATTCCATATGTTTACAACTGTTTCGTCATCCCTATTTAATTACATTGTCAATGCTAAAGTGCCTTACACACACAGAAGTATACATGTAGATGTACACATGTGTGGTTAGATAATGCGCAGGATTATTCTTCAGAACATCTTTGGGTATTAAACATTTAACTTTGTTGAAGAAAGTTGGGTCAACTCAATTTATACCATTGACATGATAGAGAAAAGAGAAACATTTCTCATTCGTAGCATGTCCATTTAGATTTCAGAAATACATATTATGAGAACATTTTAACTTGAGGTAAAGGAAATGAAAATAAATAAAATAAACCAAAATAAAGTAACCATAATTAATCAACCACTTGCTGACCAGATTTAGCCAGAAAATACCCCCACAAAGGGATAGGGAGTACAAAAAGGATAGGTCTTATGCACATATATACACAGATATACGCATACATGTACATACACACACACACACACACTGTATATATTAATGTAGATAGGTACAGACATAGCTGAGAACCTTTCTTCTCCTCCATGAAATTTACTTCTATAGCCCTGGACCTACCAATGCCTACTGAGTAGGTTTGGTTGAAGGAAACTGAAAGAAGCTCATCATATATCATCATCATTTAGTGTCTGTTTTCCATGCTGGCATTGGTTAGACAGTTTGACTAGAACTGGTAAGCAGGAATATGGAAGGAGGCTCCAGTCTGGTATGGGTTGGTTTCTATGGCTGGATACCCTTCATAACACCAACCACTCCAAGCATATAATGGGTGCCATGACTATCATTTCACTACACACACACACGTATATATATATATTATATATATATATATAATATATATATATATATATATATATATATATATATATATACACATATATACACTAGCTGACATACCCGGTAATTCCGAGGAAAGCGGGGCTTATCCCTTGGTTTCGTTTTCATAATTGTTTTACCAATCCAATAACAACAATACAAAGTATGTAGCCCTTAAAACGGTTTCTGTGCATTTACAGAGAATGCTGAACTGTCTTACACAGGATCTTGTTTTTAGGAATTCCCAATAAGTTATGAATGCCCAAATTGTGAAGTCAGTTATGTAATAACATTGAAATTAGTTACCCAATAGTAAGAATTCCAAAAGTAGCTCTGAAAAAGGCTTTAATGCTTTTCCAGGGTATATAGAACATAGGAGGAAATACTAGTAAGGTATGTATACTAAAATTGTGAAGCATGTTATGTAATAACAGGCCAATCAGGTATGAGATAATAACAATTCAAAGTAAATAACTCTGAAAAGGGCTTTTGTGTGTTACCAGAGAATAATACCCTCAGGGGCGCTAGTGTTGGTATATTCGTGAATAAGTCACTAATCAAAATAAGTGGATCTATTGTTTAGGAAAATACTATTTACTTGTTTAAGGGTTGTACTAGATAAATTGCAAAAATAACTCTAACAGTTCAAATACTAAGAAATAAGCATACAATTTCATTTTTACCAAATAATTTAGGAAAATGAATGGGTTAGTTCCCTTGGCTATATATAAGGATCTCTTCCAGGGGCCCTGGAAATTGAGCTCAAATAAGTGGATTAGAGCTTCATCACTCTTAGCAATAAAAGTTGATGACGAAATCTGTGACTTAATCTGTCGTTAAGATAATTAACAGAGATATAAATGCAACATTAAAAATGTATTTAATAAAAAAGCTCAAAGACACTGTATGGGATCTGGAAAATAATGATGAAACTGCAATATTTGATTGTGATGAGAAAAATCTGTGTTATTTTGAACTAAACTAAACAATCTATTATGTGGCAACAGCCATGTTGCTTTACTATTCCTGTAGGAATCACCAACCCCACCGGGAAAGACTATTATTTTAGCATTCAAAGGTAACTTTGGATAAAGTGAAGCTTGAGAATAAATAAGTGTGGTGCTAATGGATGCAGAAATAGTTTTTGCCAATATTGTGGTGCTAATAATACAAGAAACAGTAAAAACTAAACATCAACATTGCAAAAAACAAATATTCCAAATGGCTTTGTTTCTTACAGAAAATACTGCAATGTGTAGCAATGAATTTATTTTTGCCGATTCCATCACTAAACCACTCTAGTAATGTATAAACACAAACTTTTTATACAAAGATCTGTCAACTCAACTTTGGCAAAGTCGAATTTTTCAGACCTAAATTTACAGCGAAGGTCAACTTATACACCAAGACAACTTTGGAAGACAACAAATTTCATGTGAAAGGCAGCAGGATTTGGGAAGATAGTGATGGTGTTTGGGGTGATCGCTAGGGATTGTGACGTTATGCATCTATTCATCTTCCCACACTGCCTCAAACTCAATACAGAGGCATACATCAAGTGCCTGGAGGTAGCAATGCTGCCCTAGGTCAAGAGGGTGGTTGCTGGATGACACTATATCTGGCAACAGGACTCTGCACCATGCCACACAACCAGGAGAACCCAGTCATGGCTGTCAGACAATTTCTGTGACCAAGTCACCCCTAACATCTGGTCACCTAACTCCCCAAACTGCAACCCCCTTGATTATTATATGTGGGGCACCAACACAACTCCTTACAACATCAAAGATGAACTGAAGGCAAGGATTATGACAGCATTGACCAACTTAAACAAGGAGACCTTCCAGAAGAGTTTCAAGAGATTCCAAAGTCGTCTGAAGGCCATGTTTGAAGCCAATGGCGATTTTATTGAATAAATTTACTGTTTAGTATTTCAAGATATTTTTATGTAATTTTGGTAAATATATCTGTTAAAATGAGATGTCAGTGTTATCTTCATTTTTGTGTAATTCAGACAATAATTTATTCACTGCACCCTGTATGTATGTATATATATCATCATCATCATCATCATTTAGCATCCCCTTTCCATGCTGGCATGGGTTGGGTTCTGATACAATTCTTGCATTCAAACTTCTTGAACATCAAGGGTTAATTTGACCTGACACAAATAGCAATTGATTTCCCTTCAAAATGTACCCTATCATCTTTGAAAAAAGATAGGATGTTCAGGGCTGGAACACTTTTGAACAAAGCTTGCTCAGTCAGGATTGATCTGGGGCTAAGCAACAATAGCAATAGTAGCAACAATAAACAACAATAACAACACTTTCTAATTCTCTTTCATTTTCTCATATGAATACCTAACTATTTCATGACCCCACCAACTGCAATACCATCCATTCTCTTCCATTGTGAGCTAATCTTACGTTGGAGACTTCAATGTCCAAGATTCCATTTGGAACTGATCTCTTACTTAACCCACATGAGCCAACAAGAGGAACCCCCGATGCAGTTGCTCAATCTGCTGGAAATAGCAACCGAATATGCCCTCAGATTACACTCTGCCATATTTAAGAAAAAGATATATAAATTAAAAGGAAGGATAGTATTTGACATTGTAGTCCTTGATATATAGAAAAGAAAGGATGGTCATGGTTGAGATGTCTTTGATTATAAGCCAGCTTGATCACAGTTGACCTGGGGTTAAGCAACAATGTAACATTAATGACTTTTGTGTAAGCACAAGGTCACAACAACAGCAATGATAATAATAATAATAATAATAATTACAGTAATAACAATAACAATAATAATAATAATAATAATAATAATAATAATAATAATAATAATAATAATGGTTTCTGATTTAGGCACAAGGCCATTAATTTTGAGGGGTGGGGATTAGTAAATGTCACCAACTGCAGAAGTTGTGACGAGTAAGATACAAAAGAAAATAAGAAACAAGAAACAGTGGTGGGGGCTCACGTTGAATAAAACAGTGAGAGTTATTTCACAAAAGCAATAAAGACACATTAGTGATAGCAATATAAGAACAACAGATGTGTATCTATTCTAGAGACAAAGGCTAAAAATATCAGAAGGAGAAAACCGGAAAAAAAATAAATGATAAAATATCATCTCAATTTTCATCCAGAATGTCATCTAATCAGAAATGCTAGAAGAGGTAGACTATCTAAAGAGGGTTTCTGGTAGTAAAAGCTGTTAAACAAGTTCAGAATTTTGGTGAGAGTGTGCATGGGAAAGAAAAGAAGAAAAAATGCCACACAATCTATAACCTGTATTCTGTTTGGTGTAATATAAGAATGTTTAGTAGATGTAGTTTTTTAAAAATAAGATATACAGATGATTGGTTAATTGGGTAAAGTTTAATTAATTTGTAAAACAGGTTGTTTTACATGGTGATTCAGTCTATAAAAATAGCATCAGATTCTTTACGAAACTATACACTGCCACCTTAAGAAAATATAGTTCTTCGAGGGATCATAGAATGGTTTTCATCATTTGGCTTTTCATTAGGGTTAAACAACAATAACAACACATATGAGCCAAAGAAAGAGCATCTACTTGGCTGCTACTCTGTTATTTAAAATAGCAGCCAAATCTCCCTCTGTCTTAACTCTGACTGCAGAAATCAGATATATCCACTTAAAATTTCACTACACTTAACAGTGGAAGCAGTTTCATTTACCAATGTATTTTTAGTTAAAGAATGTCATGTTTGAATTTTTTTGTCTGTTGAAATGTCTCAAATTTAGTGAGGCTTGCAGAAAATACCAATTCTATTTTTGTAGATATTTAACATCATTACTAGAATAACCATAAAGTTGAATTTCCCAGTGAAAGGGTTAAGAATAAAGCACAAGGGGATAACTGTGGTGCTAGACAAAGTGTCACAATAAAAAAAACCCACACAGGCTGGTCACTGTTAGAATAATTGATTAGAGTTGAAATGGGTTAAATAACAGTTTGTGATAAAGGGTTCAAAGCTCTGTGACAACCTTGTGGAAGAGAATTGTAATATCAGTGGATTTCTGAAATTTCTTGCTAAGCTATGAAACTTAAAATGGTAAATGCTAACTTTTGAAATTCAGCAGCTTCTTTATCAATGCCTCTTTATGAAGTAAATGGGTGAGCCTCTACATGGTCATACTGGAGAAAACATGCAGATCTCCACCAGATCATAATCCACTGTTTAAAAAGAAGGGCAGATTATGTGGTGTAGTCTTAGACACCCCCATAATGACCGGATGATTATGGCTTAACCCTTTTGTTACAGGTTTGCTCAGTCAGAGTTGACTTGGGACTAAAAAACAATAATATTCCCCCTTATTTTACATATAGGTATCTACATTTATTCCTCCATCTACATATACACACATACACACATACACACATACACACTCGTGTATGCACATGCACACACAATCATTTAAATAAGTGGTGCAGTAATGCTACTATTCAGAAGAAAGCATTGTGGAAAAACGCAGGAAGAAATGCCATTTGGAATCTAACTAGAGAAGAAGAACAAAACCATATCAGAGATAATTTATTTGGAAATTTAGATTTTGTAAAGTTTTTATAGTTCTACACTTTAGTTGTTAAAAATAGAAACACACACACACACACACACACACACACACACACACACACACACACACTCACACACACAGACTATTACTTTTGCAAAAAATATTGCCTTAAAATTTTAATGCATCCCCAACTCATTTTTGCAGAAAATAATCTAAAAAGGTATCTGAGTGATTAAATTAATTGATGTAAAATTCCTAATTAGTTTCTTTCATATTTTGTTTGTATAACATGATTGTGAAACATTAATGGAGATCTATTTACATAAATCACAATGGTTTATTATAATCTTTATCATTCTAGACTTTTTCATGCTGCTATGAATGAGACAAGGTTATAATTTAGCAAACTGCTATTCAGTTTCTTTTGTGAGCACAATATTTTGAAATCTCACCCATCACCACTGCTATTTTCAATGATTTTCCTCGGCAATAAGTACATTAGATAATAAATAGATTTTAAAATCCTAGGCTGTCTTCAAAAGTAATGATGATGATGATGATTATTATTATTATTATTATTATTATTATTATTATTATTATTATTATTATTATTATTATTATTGTGTTCTCATGGTGGCTCAATTGGTAGCACATAGTAATCCTTATCCTTAGGTTGTTGGTTCAAACCCATGCCATGTGAACTAAATTAGCTAACAAGGCAGTGAGCTGGCTGAATTGTTACTGAACTGGGTAAAATGCTTAGTAATATTGCATCCATTTTTATGTTCTGAGTTCAAATTCTACTGAGGTTGACTTTACTGTTAAAATTTTCAGGATTGATAAAATAAGTACCAGTTGAGCGTTGGGGTCAATGTAATCGAAACTTATCTCTCCTCAAAATTGCTGGCCTTGTTTCAGAAATGGAAACCATTATTATTATTATTATCATCATCATCATCATCATCATCATTATCATTATTATTATCATTATTATTATTATCACTATTATTATTATTATTTTCATTATTATTATTATCGTTATTATTATTATTATTATCATCATTATTATTATCATCATTATTATTATTATTATTATTATCATTATTATTATCATCATATTATTATCATCATTATTATTATTATATTATTATTATCATCATTATTATTATTATTATTATTATTATTATTATTATTATTATAATAATTATTATTATTATTAAGGTGGTGAACTGGAAGAATTGCTAGCTGCATTTCAACCAACTTTACATTGTGAGTTCAAATTCCACTGAGGCCAACTTTAACAGTTGAGCCCTGGGACCGATGTAATTGACTAGTTCCCTCCCAACAAATTTCAGGCCTTGTACCTATAGCAGAAATAATCATTATTATTATTATTATTATTATTATGGATTAGTCAGATGAGGTCAGAGTATGGCTTCTGACACTAATTGGGTGTGAGAAACTACAAAGCATTTGTTATTGATGGTCATACTGGAGGCCTGGTTTGCTTGTGACAATGTGAACTTCTTCAAGTACTCAAGAGCTAGGAGGTGCTTTTAAAGTTGTCGATGGATTACATTGACCCTATTCCTGCTTAGGGTATAATTCAATCAATCTCAGATGACTTTATTGGAATTTTCATAACTTGGTGACTGGCATCAGTTGCTAGTGGAGCACAAAGAGTACCATATGAGTGAGATCGTTGCCAGAGCAACCAGCTGGCTTTCATGCCAATGGCACGTTAAATACACCATTCAAGCGTGGTCGTTACCGCGTCACCTTACAAGCACTTGTGCTGGTGGCATGTGAAACATTCGAGTGAGGTCGTCGCCAGTGCCACTGGACTGGCTCCTGTGCAGGTGGCACGTAAAAAGCACCATTTGGGCATGGCCGTTGCCAGTACCACCAAACTGGCCCTTGTGCTTGTGATATGTAAAATCACCCATCTCAGTGTGGGTGACGTTAGGAAGGGCATCCAGCAGTAGAAACTCTGCCAGATCAGATTGGAGTCTGGTTCGCCAGACCTCAGTCAAATTGTCCAACCCATGCTAGCATGGAAAGCGGACATTAAATGATGATGATGATGTTGTCTGTGTCTGTAATTAGATGTTGAGCTGATTCAGTAGGCATAATCTAATTACACAGCTCATAACTTTTAATTCAAACCGTATCAAAAGAGTGATTTTAAGATATGCCAGGCTTTGTAGTTTTTGAAAAGGGAAATAACCTCCAAATATGAGGTCTGATTAAAAAGTATCATGACTGGTGTATAAAAAGAAAACCACAACACATAACAATTTAGCATTTCATCTCCTTTGAAGTAGTTCCCTTCTGATACCACACACCTTCTCCAGTGTCATTTCCACTGCTGGAAGCATTCCTGGAACTTCATTTTTGGCATCATGGGCAGCTGCCTCATCATGTTCTCTTTGATTTCCTTGATGCCTTGAAATCTTGTTCCTTTCAAGAAGTGAGATCTGGGGAATATGGTGTTTGTCAGATCAAGGGGTCGTTGTGTTTGGCCCAAAACTACTGCAACTGAAAGTAGCTCTGATACAAACTTGATAGACACATGTCTCATACACCAATCTTCAATGAGAATTTGCTGAACTGAACTGTAACTCGTGTTCACATCCTCCAACAACTCTCACACGATGATTCCATGATTCTTCTGAACAGCTGCACACACACCTGTGATGTTTTCATTAGTTTTGCTGGTTGTGGGTCTCTCAAAACATGTGTCACTGTCAATATTATAGCAGCCATCTTGGAAATATTTGAGCCACACATACTCCCGTGTCCGACTCATACACTCTTCTCCATACACTTTCTGCCACTTTGCTTAGATCTCTGTGAAGGTGTCACCAACCTTTTGGCAAAATTTGATGCAGATTCTCTGCTCAGTTTTCTCGGTGAGTCAACCACACACCACACACTTTACTTCTAAGCACTGCTATAAACAATGGAAGTGAGCAAGAACGTTATAACTTAGTGGCCATGTGTGACAGAGTTCAAGGGTGAAACTATGCCAAGTGGCTTCACTTTGAGCACTTTAGCTCTGTTACCATGACATCAGTCCCAGGACTTTTTGATCAGACCTTGCATGTCTCAACTAAAGCTTTGTAATGAATTAATCAGTTAAAAAAGTAATAACCTGTGTGAAGGAAACATAATCTAAATAGTTTACATCTAATATTAGTTTTATACAAGAGGTTACTGGATGGTATAAATTTCAATTTATTTTGAAAGATTACCAATATAATTTTACTATATGAATTAGGAGCTAAAAGGAAGCTTCTTCCTCTTATCTATTTATGGTAACTTGACCTACTAGTATTAGCAGCCAAATATTCTTAATATCACACACTATAATCTTAAAAAACAAAATGAAAGACTCTATTAATAATGTAGTTCTAAAAACACTATAACTTCTGAAAGGGTAGCCATGGCTGGAACAATTCATTCAGGACTAGCCTGATTACTAAACAGCATAAGAAACAAAAGCTACATGACTGACCATAGACTATGAATTGTTAAAAAATTATATATTATACTGTTAAGCAATATTTTATTTAAAAGATGTGTTTATTAATATTAATATTTTATGAAAACATTGTTTGGTGCTAAAACAACTAATTATCATTTGTGATAGAATCTTAAATACAATCTTTCTGAGTTGAACTTTGGTGAAGAGTCAAGTCCCACCAAAAGGAATAATCAAGAGGGTTCAGAGAGTTTGAGGGCAGGAGTATCTTTATTTATTTGTTTTGATATCAAAGGAATTTTATAAAGTTTTGAGAACATGTGAAGTAATTCATTTTTAGAATAATGATTCTTGAAGCACATCATATTCAGTTATAAAGAATAGAATGGAAATGTGGGGTTGAAAACCTGACATTTACATAATATTCTTCACAGCTGTTTGTGAGGTGCTTTGAGAACAGTTAATCTCAAATAAAGATTTATTTATCTACTTACAAATTTCATTAATTACTGTCATAACCTAACAGTGATTGTCATCTGAAATTCAACTGATTGTTATTCTAGTTCTAAGTGAAAGCTATCTGACTGCTACTTTCCCTCTCCATTGAATAAGGATGCTATGAGTTTTGCTCTTCTTTCGGTGTGCTGGATCAGTTGTTCTATACTTACAGAGTCTATAGTCATCAGTTTTGCCGTAATTAATGATGGCTTGCA
>NC_043008.1:4786710-4801710 GCF_006345805.1 Octopus sinensis | reverse complement strand
ATAAATTGAGAGAAAGGATGAAGTAAAAATGAATCCAAGGACATTGTCTATAATGAGATCACAATAACAAGTGTTAATTACACCGAAATAAAAGCAATCAATAACTATTCAAACAGAAAAAATATTTTGACTCGAAAGAAAAATTGCAACATAAATAATGACATACAATGAAGATAATGATATAAAGTGATTTATAAATTAATTTATCAAATAATTAAGATAACTGATTAAGTGTAATCACGTGGGGCTTTAGCACTTACAAGATCCTGGATTTGCTCCCATAGGGAGTGAAATTTGGTTGGCAGAAACTGTGGTCAATTTTCGTGCGCGCACACATGTGTGTGTGTGTAAGTGTGTATATCTATTATTAATTAGCAGAAGTTTCTTACAATTTCTAATTAAGAGCCTCTAAGTGGTTTCTGGACCTACTAGAAATAGTTGACAAATTTTTAAGGTGGTGAGCTGGCAGAAACGTTAGCACGCCGGGCGAAATACTTAGCAGTATGTCGTCTGCCGTTACGTTCTGAGTTCACTTTCCACTGAGGTCGACTTTGCCTTTCATCCTTGCGGAGTCGATAAATTAAGTACCAGTTACGCACTGGGGTCGATGTAATCGACTTAATCCATTTGTCTGTCCTTGTTTGTCCCCTCTCTGTGTAGCCCCTTGTGGGCAGTAAAGAAATAAGAAATAGCAGACAAATTTCATCAAATTAAATAAGGGAAGATACACAAGATAATGTAATCCTAGATATTTCTAAAAAAATGACGATGATACTGTCACAGCTGGGAACCTTTTGCCCAAAGGTTCAGTGGCTGAAGATTGCTCCATAGTTAAACACCAAAGATACTTCAACTACACTGCTGTGGGCTAATGGCTAATGTAGAAATAGTTCAAAAGAGCAGTAAATTAATTGCTTTCACAAAGGGAAGTCTAACACTTTCAGCCTCAGCTTCTGACAAAAGCTTACTACCTGCTGTGTCAGACATTTTCTCTTCCCCATGGCAAACTAATTAGTTTTGGTTTTAAACTGTTCATGCTCTGAATGGTGACACAGACCATCACTAGTTTCCCCAGATTCCACTATTTTCTTTTGTAGGAAATTTACTAAAGTTTTTCCCTCATGATTTGAAGAAGATCCTGCGAGTCGAAAACTGAGAGGGTGATCGTGGATAGACATAATTTCTCTTCATGAACATTTGGTTGAAGAGAACTGACGCTGTTACTGTTTGTTTCTAAGTACCATACGACTGCAGGCTACATTCGACAACAGTTTTCTATAACACCAGGTCGACAAATGATTCGTGAGTAATATTTGTAAGAAGGAAACAACTGAAGCGTGCAATGTGTGGGTGTGCGTTGTTATGGTTTTGCTGACTGGGAATTCAAGTTTTGTCTTAATCGTTGACTTTGCTCTCCGTATCGAGTTACCCCATCAGTAAATGTTACGCTCTTATTTTGAACTAGCTTTGAAATAAAAAATTCCAATTTAACACACACACAGAACGTTGGTATACATATATACATATATATATACATACATACATATATATATATATATATGTATATATACATATATATATACATACATACATATATATATATATGTAAACCAGTTCAAATATAGAGATGTTACTGAAGGGAGGTAACTCTCAACCCTTCCTATTAACTCTGTGAAGCTCTTATTTCTCTTGATGCGTTTATTTCTTTACAGATTTCTTAGCTTTCTTTTATAAACGATGTTTTTGTTCCCTAAATTATTCTAAATAAACATACGACTCTGTATTACGAATTGAGACAGTGTAAATAGGGATCGGTTAAACTGAGAAACAATAAAAAAAATTTATTTAGAGTCTAGGTGCCCCAGTATGGCCATAAATCCCATAATGAAGACCAATAATAAAAAAAAACAAACATCAAAAAATAAAATTCACTCAAAACTTGTATATTTGCCTAAAATTTAAAAATTAATAAATTTCCAGAGTTATCTTCCTTGAATATTTGAAGCCAGGGGACTTACTTCCCTTTTTACACTAATTTTTATAAGTTAAACCGAAAAAAAGAAGTTTTGAAAGTTCAAAAAGGTTCTTTATAACGACTGGAGTTTTATTATTTTTTGATCCTTTAAAAGTGAAAAGAAAAACTAAATTGACGAAGGCAGGAATAGAACTCAAAGTGTAAAGAGACGCAACGCAGTATTGCAAAGCATTTTGATCAACACTCGTCCAAGTTTACGAATCCACTTATTGGGCATAACTACACAAGTGGGCCCCTGCACGCAAATTTGTTTCCTCATAACTTTTTAAAGAATGGGTATCTTTTGATGAAATTTTCTACAAATGTTTCAGATGTGTCTATGATAATTATTTTGGAATTTGTTGTGGGGAGAGAGAAGCGTTTCAGATAACTCACATGCCTCGACTTTCTTCATGACTTTTAGAAAACTGGATATTTTGTAATGAAGTTTTCTCGATAACTTTCAGGTGGTGCAGATTACAATTATATTGAAATTCAATGTGAATAAAGCAAATTAGTGGGGGATGGTCATTTCACTCAAAAAAAAAAAAAAATGCAAACTATTCCACCCTTTCTATGAGTAATTTGTTAAATGCTTTTAATGAAAGAGATACTGGCATAATTTGAAGAAAAAAAAAAACTAACAGAGGAATTTGTTAGTATTGCTGGTTAGTATACAATAGGCCTAGAAAATTTCATTCTTCAAAAAAATTTCATTTAATAAATTCCAGAAAGGAAAATATGGTATAGTCCTCAACATAATTGTTATCTACATCTTCAAAGCATATAAGAAAACAAAGTTGAGGTATCTGAAATTATCCCAAACTACTCTCACCCACCTGCAAATACTGATATAATCTTAATCTACAGCGTTTGAAATGTATTTTCAGAAATTATCATTAAAAAATATCCATTTTTCAGATTGTTATAAGCAAACAAATTTAGTGTGAGGAGAATAGACACATGTGTAACTGGACCTACTTATATGATCATAATATTCATTCACACAAACACAACAGCTTTAGTAAGTGGAGAAATACTTAAATTTTGTTGAAATTGTTTATATATATAAACAAACAGAAAAAAAACCCTCCAAACAAAATCAGTCATTTTGTAAATAATAAGTGCAAAACATATACTGCAATTGAAAGAAAAAAAAGTAAACATGCAAAAATATGAAAAAAAATAGATGCCAATAAAATATGAGCACAAAAGAAATCACTTGAAAACATATGTGTATGTATATGTGTATGTATATGCATGTTGTGAGTTTTTAGCATTGGCCTGAAGAATTATGCCTCTACATACATTTGGTAGTTTGGTTGTATGTTTATAAGTACATGTACATACAAATGAAAAAGCTATATATGTATGTGTGTGTATATTGGGTCATCCCATAAATAATGCAGTTTTTTCAATTGCATGAACAAAAAGTCAGTGGGGGATGCAATAAACTACCCGTATCACTTTGCTATAAAAGCAGGTAGATATTTTACCATGTCCTTATTCTTAGTGCAAGTTTTGAAGAGTGCAGTTCGATTTTAACAGTTATTTTTCCAAAGCTATAATGGAAGTGACAAAGGAGCATATTCGGCATATTTTGTTTTATGAGTTCAATAAAGGCAACAACGTAACAGAAAATGAGAAGGAGGGAGGCCATTAATTGGAAAGGCCACACCCTGGAAATTGTCGAACATGCCCCAAATGAGGTTCTGGAATCAAGGTCAGATCAAATCTTTATAGGGGAGGGACTAAGTGCCCATGTTTCGGTGGAAGGTCAAAGACCGAGGTGTTTTAAGTGTGGTGAGAAGGGACATGTGAGGCCAGACAGTGAAACGGCAAAAAAAGTAGATGTCCCTCCCCAAAAAGAAAAAGGTATAGAAACCAACAAGATGGAGGAGAAAAAAACCCGGGACAACCAGAGAAAGAGACAAACAAAGAAGAGGAGAATAAATCCCAGAAAACAAAAGATGGCAATAAAGGAAGTGAACGAGATAAAAGGGAAGAGATGGATTATACAGTTGTGACACATAAAAGGTAAAAAACCCCAGCCCCTGACTCCCCTCCTCTAACAAAGAAAGCAATAACAACACGCATGCAGATACACAAGAAAAAGTTCCCCAGTCCATTCCCAAATCGAAACCCCAGATCCCCCCCCCAATCAAAAGAAAGATACATAAAGTACAATGAAAAGAACCAAGTAATGGGTAGAAGACTCCCGCAGGTGTTCATATCTAAGCAGGTACAACACATGCCAGCCCATATCCGGTTGGCAAAAGTTATTGACAATGAACTGTACGAATCATGTAAAAAAAAAGATATCCCAATGATTTGCTGGATGTGACTAAAGAAGTGGTCCAGAAAATACTAGAGGCTGCACCCCAGAGAGAAAAAGAAGGAGAGACTGCCAAGATTAGTGCAGCCCTTCCCCAAAACGAAAAAACTTAAGTTTCTTTCTCTGTTTTAAATTCTTGCATGGAGATTAAAGTAGGGTGTATAAATGAGATGGAAACAAATTTGTCTCCTGAACGACTTCAGGTCACTAAATTTGGATATATGAGTGGTAACTGAGTCCAAGTTGAATGAGCCACATATGTTCTCACCTCTTCTAGGAGGCACAGGTGTGGTGATTTTGTTCAGAAAAAGCTTGGACGTACAGGTAAGTACAGTCTTTCTGAACCCAGAAGGTAGGCTGGTAGACCTAGATGTGACACATGTAAGTAAGCAGTCTTTCAGGTTGGTAGCTGTCTATGCTCCGAATGAGTGTAGGCAAGCTGGGGTTTTTTGTGACTTGGAGAATTTCTTAGTAATGTCTAAGACTCTAGTTTTAATAGGAGACTCTAACACTATATTCAATGCATGAGTGGATAGTGTTGGCTCAGCAAAATGAAGGGGAAATCCTGGTCTGAAAAGGCTACTAACAAGGTATGACTTAGTAGACTGTTATAGGTTGGATGAACCACTTGTTCCACAGTGGACGTGGTCTAATAATGACAGTTCACAAAGGTCTTATCTCGATAGAATATTCATTAGAGATAAGGATACTGTTAGTTGTCCATATTTCTATTGCATCCCTTACATGGATCACAAATTTGTGACGTGTAAGGTGTACTTAGTTAAGTGCCATAGACGGGGACCAGGGTACTGGAAGCTAAACAAGTCTATTTTGACTTGTAAAACCTTCTATGCCCAGATTAAGGAATTAGTTCAGAGGGCATTATGTGGTGCCATCATCAATAATAGATGGTGGTGGGCCCTCAAAAGAGCCATTCGTTCAGAGTCTGTTAGATTTAGCAAACAGCTAAGTTTAGAAAAGACTAGAATAGAAGGGAAATTAGTTAAGGAATTAGAAGAGGCCATGGAATCTGGCTCTGTATCTAGAGTGACGGTGGCGAGGGCGGTCTTGTTTCGCCACCTCAAAGCCAAACACGAAGGGTGTAGAGTCAGGGCTATGTTATGTGCAGTGGGGAGAGTTGCCGGATGGGATTGTCATGTGGAGAGTCGTAGAGGCAGAGAAACCTCTATAAAGTCTTTAATTGATGAGCAGGGTTTTTCTGGGACCTGGAGAACTTCTTAGTGACGTCAAAAACTCTAGTTGTACTTGGAGACTTTAACACTATTCTCGATGCATGGGTGGATAGTGTTGGGTCGACCAATAGAAGGGAAACCCTGGCCTCAAAATGCTACTAGAAAGCGAGCCATTCGCTCTATATTCTATTAGATTTAGTAAACAGCTAAGTCCAGATAAGATTCAAATAGAAGGGACCTTAATTAAGGAATTAGATGAAGCCATGGAATCCGGGTCTGCAGCCAGAGTGATGGCAGCAGAAGTGGTTTTTTTTCCATCATCTCAAAGCCAAACACAAAAGGTGTAGAGTCAGAGCTAAGCTTTGTGTGGTGGGGAGAGAGGGTATTAACATTGCCGGACGGGCACATCGTGTGGATATTCTTTAATGGACGAACATATGCGTATGATGGAAGAACAGGAAGAGATGCAAAAGGCTTTTCACCAGCATTTTGCTTGGTTGTTTGGGGAGAGTGACAGGCTGGACTGTGGGGAGTCCCTAAGGAACTCCCTTGCCAGTGGGCCATGACTCTTGGCACAGGAGGTGGAATGCTGTGAAGGGCTGATTATGGCTATGGAGGTTGAAGAGGTGCTGGCTGAGTGCACCAGGGACAAGTTGCCGGGGCTGGATGGTCTGCCCTATGAATTTTATTGTAGCATGCCAGACTTATTCGGACACTTGCTGGCCTGCATCTACACTAACTGGCAGCAGGATAGGAGGATTCCTAGCTCTGTGAGTCAGGGACTGGTGACGCTGATCAGAAAAGACTTGAGCAAGCGGGACCATATTAGTAATTTTAGGCCCATAATTCTACTCAATGTAGAGTTAAAGATTTTGGCCAAGGTGCTAGCAAAGAGGTTGGCGAGTGTTGCGAAGAAACTTGTTGGGAGGGTGCAGACATGCACCATCCCATTCAGGTTGATCCAGGACAATCTCCATCTCCTGCACTACACCTTAGAGAGGGTGGGTAAATTATCCAGTAAAGGTGGGGCACTGGTCCATTTAGACCAGAGTAAAGCTTTTGATAGGGTAGACCACTAATACCTGGTGGCGGTCCTCGAAGCAGCTGGGCTAGGTCCAGACTTCTGTGGTTGGATCACTGCCATTTATGGTGGCATCAAATCCACAGTCCAAATAAACAGTTACCTTCATTAAAAGACATAACATGACTGAATGGCAAAAGGAGTGCTGACAGGCACTTGTGCTAATCCATAAGGTGGACAAAGTTGGCAGTGGGAATACCACCTCGATATTCTATAGAGGGCTGGTAGAATTTATGAGAGATGACGTCCTAGGAGAAGCTCCGGGGCTTGATGAAGGCCAGCTAGCCAACCTGTTTCAAAGAACTTTCAGGCCAGGGTAGCTGGATAACTACCAGAAATCCCTGACTTGGCAGTGCTATAGAATTGCGTTACCTGTTCACAACAGATTGTCTCAGCATAGAATGTCTGTGTCACTGACATGCCCAAAGTGTGGGTGGGGCGATGAAGCTGTCCTGCATGCTCTTATTCAGTGCCCAGAGCTTTTGGGCTTGATAATCTATGTAGAACACATGATGTCACATCTAGGAAGAGTACAGCTCACTGCTGAGTCCATGATTCAGATTGTACCACCACCTAGACTATCAAAGGAAAGTGAGGCATGTTTTTTATGCACAGTCGCCGTATTGAAAGAGTGTATAAGGAAAACTAGAATAAAAGGAGTCATGACAGGAATTCTCATCTCTGGCCCTGGTTTGCTTTATTACTTCAGATATCATCTGAAGAGCAAGATAGGGCTGGAGAGGCACCTGATGCGAAGTATATTCGGGAAAAGATGGAAGGATGTGGCAAGGAAGTTGGGTATGAATGACCCTACATAATCTCATCCATGGTAGAAAAGTATGGTGTAGCTGTTGGGGTTCACGCTGGGCCTCACAGAGGCAATGATGAAAGACTGAGACCTCTGGAGATGTGCTGTGACTGAGAAGACCCAGCAAGTAAAGTGAGATCACAGCTGTAGTCCATACCAGTGTCGCATAACCAGCCCACTCAAAAGTACCTTGGATCGTAGGGTGACCTGCTGTGCTTGAGGAGACCTATTGAGTCAAGTACATCAACATCAAAATCAAATCAAACCACAATCAAATGGAAATTCTAATTGTGACTGATGCCAGTGCCACCTGTCTGGCTCCCTGTGCCGGTGGCATGTAAAATGCACCATCCAAATATGGTCGATGCCAGATCCCCCTCACCCTGATTGGCTCTGGTGCCAGTGACACATGAAAAATACCATCTGAATGTGGCCGATACCAGTGCTGCATTGACTGGCTCCTGTGCCAGTGGCATGGAAAAGCACCATCTAAATGTGGTCGATGCCAGCCCCCTCTGGCCCCTGTGCCAGTGGCACATAAAAAGCACTCACTACACTCTTGGAGTGGTTGGCGTTAGGAAGGGCATCCAGCTGAAGAAAACAGTTTAGATTGGAGCCTCGTGCAGCCTCCTGGCTTCCCAGATCCCCAGTCGAACCGTCCAACTCATGCCAACACGGAAAAAGGATATTAAACGATGATGATGATGATATATATACCAGAGTAAGCATATAAATGCGAAACAAGGTGGAAAAAATAGTACTCAAATACCAGAGGCAGAGCAATATACTTTATTAAAAAGCAGCAAAAATATTACAAAAACTGATATTCAGAGTTTCATGCTCCCGTTTGTCGGGCAGTTTTGTTTAGAATGGAACAAAAATAAGGTGATAAGCAAACATATACAATTAGTTTAATAGATACATATTAGAAAATGGTTTTGTTTCATTGGTCCTTTCAACTAACAGTCTTTACAATGACTGGTTGCTTGCAATGAACAAATTTCGGTATAAAATCATCTGATTATAAAATTGAAGAAAACCTTCAATCAAAAATAGCTTTTAATTATTTATCCAGGGTAAATAATTATTTGTAAAATATTAATCAATTAATACATTAAAAGTAGGATCAGTCCTCATCCACCTCTTATTCATCAGAGTCCTCCAGGCAATAACAGGAATTCAATAGAGGCTGCCCCTGGGAGCTCCTCTACGCTGATGACCTTGCTCTAATAGCTGAGTCAGTATCAGAACTAGAGGGACAATAAGAAGGGTATAGAGTAATGGAATGATGACATAGAGGAGAGGAGAGAAGGAATAAGGAGATGAAGAGAGGGAAGAAAAAAAAGGCATAAAAGTTCACAGTTCAACTTTCTGATTGTGTAGATTTAAGTTGGACTTCCTTCTCTCCTGCCCTCTATCTCATCAGTTCATTGAGCTGTACCCTCCTCATTTTCCCTATTTGTCTCCAATGATGGAATATCACATACTCTGCGATATCCCAGAAACAGCTGTAAGACTTTGAATTTGTTTCCAATAATAATAATAATAATAATGTATTTGACTTGAGATGTTTGCCTTGCCTTAACGTTTGTTGTCCTCTTTAACAATTATATATGTCTATATGTATAGATAGATATGTGTGTGTACATATATGCACACACACATCTATCTACCTATATATATATCACATGTATAAGTACATACACACATACAGTATACACACACACACACACACACACACACACACATATTTATTTATGAACACACACAGATATGCATAAACTATATATACACATACATACAAACCTGTATGCAGCTACCTTTATGTAAAAAAAAGCAAATGATGCCCTTTGGTTTTTCTTAATACTCATAAGAAATTGCTTATCTCACCTCTCAGCTGCCAAAGTGAAGAAGAATGGAGACTCTTATGAATAATGTAAAGAACCTATTACAAATGCAAATATTATTATTTACATAATGATGCAAGGCTGACAGCCAAGAAATCACATACAATATAAACCTGTATTTGTTTGCTAAGAAAATATAATCTATGGATAAACTTCTGGAGCTGTTCCATCATATTAATTTCTTTATGTCAGTGGTATTGAGTTTGTGTATTTCGTAAGAAGATATATTGTTGACTTTGACAGTTGAGAGGCATCGTAAGCAATCTATGAGGAGTCTTAAAACATGAAACCAGATCCTCTGTAAAGCTGGGGCATCAACAAACTAATGTGCTACCATAAATGAAATATATAAGAAAAAAGAATTTTGAAATTACTCATCAAGTGCTGCCATGCTTTGAATGTTTAGTTAGGTGAAGGGTAGGATGAAGAATTAAGAGCTGTTTGCTTATGGCTACATGGACACACAAAACCATTATTTAAAGATGCGGTACAAGTCACACTTGATTGCTATTGAACATAGTATTATGTTCTATCTTTTATCTTTCATTAGACTGTGGCCATGCTGCAGCACTGCTTTGAGGAATTTTCTTAGTTGAATGAAGTGAACCTAGTACGGACTTTTTTTTTTAAAGCCTGGTATTTTTTCTGTTGGTCTCTTTGCTAAACAGCTATGTTACAAGGACATAAACACACCAACATTGGTGGGGGACAAACACTGTCACAAAGACACACACACACACACAGGGTTTGTTTCAGGTCCCTCCAATCAAATCCACTCACAAGGATTTGGATAGCCCGAGACTATAGAAGACATTTGCCCAAGATGCCATGCAGTGGGACTGATCCTAGAACCATGTGGTTGGGAAGCAAGCTTCTTTCCACAACACAGCAATGTCTGCACCTATAACGATAATACTATAAATGCACATGCATGCACCCACACTCACACGTATTTATACACATGCTTATGTTTTATATATTTATATGTGTGTGTGTGTGTGCTTGAGGGTGTGTGTGTTATGTGTTGTGTATTATAGCTGGCCATGGCCAAAAGAAGTAACACACCACCCCATTAAAGTATTCAATAGTGGTATGAAGGCACATGTCAGTGTAGGTCACAAAGTCTCTGAACACCTGCTGCAAGAGGTGCCCATCATTGCTACATCTTTTGAGAAAGATGTGTAAGTCCTGAGCAGGATTGGAAAGATACAGCTCTGACTTTTCACTTTAAGAGAGAGTAATCAAGTGATAGCATTGCTTGAAATCGATTTGCAATAGTCATCTTTGTCGTCGTCATCATCATCTAAATATATATCATATACATACAAGGGGGTGCTGAAAAGGTCCTGGCTTTAAGGATATTACAAAAGGCCTGGGGTTGGAGGCCCAACCTTTCAAGGTTTTTTACAGGGCTCAGAAAAACTGAAGAACCGCTGCAGTAAGTGTGTGAATCTAAGAGGGGAACCTGAGGGGGGGGGGGGGAATATGTTGAATAAAATCATAATTCACTGATCCTCCCATTATTTTCTTTTACCCAAAGCCAGGAACTTTTCAGTACCTCCTCATGTGTGTGTGTGTATGTATATATATATATATATATATATTATATATATATATATATATATATATACATATATGCATGCATACATGGTGACTGTGTCTTCATGTCTGAGAAAGACCATTAAGAACCCTAGGCACTCAGACAGAAATCCTACTTTACACTTGTGGCTCTGTCGATGACCAACAAGCCCAACTCTTGAGAGACAGAGACATCAGCAGACACTGTAGACCCAACTTACCCCACTCACTACATTGGCTGGGCACTTTTGAGTAGCTCACTTAAGTTCAGCAGGAAAAATATGTATTTCCTTGGAAATAGCCCCCCCCCTCCTTTACTTGTTTTCTCCGTTGGTGGCGATGAGAAGCATTGCTTTCCCAATTGGCCTTCCATATCTGATAACACACACACATATATAAAGCATACACATATATATATGTTTGAGTGTGGGTGTATATGTGTGTATGTGAGCATATGTGTAGTTATTTTTTGCTAATATATGTTGGTGAAAGATGTAAATATCAGTGAGCAATCAAAAGACCCTCCCCCACCAGCTTCTCCTTACCACCCCCACCAACACACACACACACACACACAGAGAAAAGCAGGTGCTTTATGAAGTTTACGAGTTCTTTGTGCTATTTATTCTCCATGAGTTACTCTCATCATCAGAAATGCAATCAAGCGTCGACTGACTCAGCAGAGACTTCTTCTAACACACAACCTTTTCATTCACCAATAATGAAATTGTGATATTAAGTTAAAAACTCAAGAGAAGATTGGAAAATTCTTCAGCTTGTCATGTAAATGTCTTTGAGTGGCCTTTCTGTACTGACTACACTATGACCAGACTGCACCGAAGAATAACAAATGTTTTAAAGGCATTTAGAGAATTCTGCAAAGAAATATTTGCAAAGGTTAAAGTGATGTTATTGCAAAAAATGGAAAACATGTAATCCCCAGACTTAGGAATACAAGTGAATAAGGGAGCCTCAAAGTGGATGGTTGATGTGCTAAAATATCTTCAGACTACTTCATCTTAAAAAAGCAAAAAAAAAGCAGATGCATTGGATAATGTGGATTTGGGGTAGACTCTAGGTTGGCTAGAAGTGCTTTTGATCACAAGTCTTGTAATATTGGTTTCAAATTTTGGCATATGGTCAGAAATTTCGGGGGAGGGAGTAAGTTGATTACAACAACCCCAGTGCTCAACTGGCACTTACTTTATCGACCCGAAAAGGGCAAAAGCTGACCTGGGTGGGATTTTAACTCAAACTATAAAGAAGGACGAAATGCTGCAAATCATTACTTTACCCCGTGCACCCGTAATTCTGTCAGCTCACTACCTTGATAGGTCTTGTAATATTAACTGCTTCTAATATAGGCCTGAGGCTGATGCAGAAGAAGGTCTTAGTCAATTAACTCAACTCCAGGACTTAACTGGTCCTTTATTTTATAGATTTTGAAAAGAGGGAAAGGGAAGTAGACTCAGTGAGATTTGAACCCAGAATCTAAGAACTCAAAAACAAAATGCTGCAAAGCATTGTTTTTTTACCAACGTCCCAAATGATTCATCCAATCCACTTCGCTAGTAACAATAATAATAATCATCATCATTTTGAATGGTAAAATGTAGGAGGACAGTCCTACATTTGAAAGATGCAAACAAAGGCATCCCAGCTGTTCATTTCAGGATTAAAATGGGTCGTATTTGTAGATGTCTGAATGCAGAGCGTCTTCCTTCTTTGTTTAGCACTGTCAGGTCAATGGGTGCACCCTGGTGACTTAGTTGACAACCACAATATGCTTATCATGGAATTTTCATGGGAGAATACAAAGGTGGTTTCCTTCTTTTAAGAATTTTAAGATTTTATTTGTAAGACACATTGGCTAAATGCACATTTGCTTACATGGGTAGTTAGAGCTTATAAAACTGGAACAGTTGCCACAAAGCATTATGCTCAAGAGACTTACAATTCCACCAACCCACTCCTTTGGACTGGCACTTTATTTTACTGGCCTTGAAAGGATCACCCCTTTGGCATTCCCATTATTCCGACAAACAGAATGCCTATCTATTCACATTCTTTTGAATTATTCATGCATTATGTCGTGGGTTTGAGATTATGATGAGGTAACTGTTAATTGTAGGTAACTGATATTGTAGGGTTGGTGTGAGAGACCAGATCTGGCCAGTTTAAGCATAAAAATGGTAGAGTATTTTGGCTGGACATGGCTGGTTTAAATGCTAATGGGTCAAAGGCAAAGTTGACTTTGACCAAATTTGAACATAGAATCTAAAGAACCAGAACAGACAACACCTTGAGCATTTGATCTGATGTTCAAATGGTTCTACCATTTAATTTATCTTACAACTGTATGTATTACTTTGTTTGGAAACAGGTGTAGGTTGGCAACAAGAATAACAGCTGCAAGCATCGGAAACTGGATTTCAAAACAATGATGATAATATATTTACTTTCAAAGTTTTAGTCAGAAAAAGAAGAGCTGTGTCTATTGAGGGTTCCTGAAACTGGTGGGAAGAAGGTAGGAAATTATCCTTAGAGCAGAAAAAATGACCCAAAATGCTTGCAACAAAATGGACTCAATCTGATTCTCCTTATTCCTGAAGAGCAGAATGCTAAAAGAAGATAATGGCAACAGAAGTAATCTATTGATGTTGGTTGTAAGGAATATGATTAATTTATTTGGAAAAACATGCGTAATCTTGTTGATTAAATGTCTAAAATGAGTTGTTGATATTATGATCCTAATTTTTTATTTTATTAACCTCAGCTTTATAGAATATATTTTCAACATTTATACCTACACTATGTTGCAAACAACTTAATCTGCAGCCATCTTATTTCAGAATATATAAATGGTTTTGGACCAAATTTGGAATAAGATGCTTATTTCTGAATTAAGCGTTCCAATGTCTTCATATACTATGCCATTGCTTCCTGTACAAGTTCATACTTCTTAGTTTAAATCCAGCAGATATCCAAGAACTGAAGGACCTAATGATGACTAGGGATCAAGCTAATTGAAACAGAGTGCAGAAGTAGACATATTATAAAAGTACTTTTTGAGATATTTCATAGATAATAATATAAGGGTGTATAATGAAAGAGAAGCAGAATAGAACAATTACCAGGGTAGTTAAACATGGCACAAGGACAGCTGGGTGGGAAGGAATCTGCTTCCCAACCATATGGTTTTGGGTTTAGTGCCATTATATGGCACCTCTGGCAAGTATCTTCTAGTATAAACCAAGGTCTTGAGAGTGGATTTGGTAGACAGAAACCTGTCGTATGTGTGCGTGTGTGCGTGCATGCGTGCGTGTGTGTTTTCCTCCTGCCATTGCTTGACAGCCAATATTGGTTTGTTTACATGACTTTGTCGTTCAGCAGAAAGAGACTGATAGAATACCAGGTTTTAAAAATGAAGTACAGGGGTCGATTCATTTGATTAAAACCCTTGAAGATGGTGCCCCAGTATGGCTGAAGTCCAATGACAGAACCAAGAGAAAAGTGAAAAATGAACAATGGCTTGACATTGTGAAGAAGAAGAAGGATAGCAAAGTGTTTCTTTCTCTACGCAGATCCCTCATTATTCTCTAAGCTTGGACACAAGATGGGAAGCTGTGCAGGGGAGGTTTCTCTGCTCTTAATTAAAACACCTGACTGAAGCCAATTTTGCTTTCATCCCTTTTGGTCAATAAAGCATCAATCAAGGACTGAAGTTAACTTTACCCCCCACCCCCTCACATGCACCCCCCTCTCTCTCTCTCTCTTTCTCTCTGTCACATACACACAGTTTCCCTTTCTTTTCAATCTCTCTTCATGTCCCTCTTTAAATAGGATATATGAAGAGAAACAAGACTATTCACATCTTGATGGTACCAATTCTTTAACCTCTAGTCTGTGGACTCAATAAAAAAGCAAAACAAGCTGACCACCACCACCAAGATTATTCAGTGCATTGCTCCATTTTTTAAGATGGCAGAATGTGATTTGAGAAAAGTTTACTTGCTATTTCTAGCAGCTTGAGTAATGGTATGCAGGCTGTGTGATTTGTAGTGATGTAATTGTTCAGTCCCAG
>NC_043008.1:4741710-4784210 GCF_006345805.1 Octopus sinensis | reverse complement strand
ATCATATATAATGCTTTGTCTTGGTATAAAAGATGGGCTACAGCAAATATTCTGCTCAATACCACAGATTTGCTTGTCAGTTGTTTGACTTTAACCAGTTGTGCATGTTCCTTAGTGGCTGATGATATGTGCATCTCTGATCATGAGCAGAATTAGTGGGGGAGCATCATAGCCATGTGTTGAGAGGGATTCTTTGGGGTTTGAATGATTCACCTCTGGAAACATGGGTGTTTCGTTCAACATCCTTAAACAACCCTTATTCAGGGACCTTTTGAGTGGGTTGGATTACTTGACCAGAAGAAATTTCTAACTGGGCCCCACCTGCAAGGTCATGCGCTGTTTATCTTGATATGAGATCACCATGTCGTGCACATATGGCTGTGATGCATGTGCCTGGTGTACCCTTATCAGACGGGTAGTCTTGATGGGTATACTGGGCTTTGTATATTTTACCCCAGTGTCACTTTGATGGCATGCACTGCTCTCTCACTCAATAATAATAATAATGATAATAATAATAATAATAATAATAATAATAATAATAATCCTTTCTACTATAGGCAAAAGGTCTGAAATTTTGCAGGAGGGGGCTAGTTAATTATATTGAGCCCAATGCTTAATCGATACATATTTTGTGAACCCCAAAAGGATGAAAAGCAAAGCTAACCACAGTGTAATTTGAGCCCAGAACATTAAAGACTGTCGAAATACCCCTAAGCATCTTGTTTGACATGCTAATGGTTCTTCTGCCAGCTTGCCACCTCAATAATAATGATTTCAAAGTTTGGTTTAAGGCCAGTAATTTCAAGGGGGAGGGCAAGTTGATTATATCAACCCCAGCGCTCAACTTGTACTTATTTTATCAACTCTGAAAGTATGAAACGCAAAGTTGACCTCGATGGAATTTGAGCTCAGAATGTAAAGATGGATGGAACAGTGCTAAGCATAGCTTTCCACCTGAATAATCCTTTCTACTAAAGGTACAAGGTTTGAGATTTTGGGGGAGCGGACTAGTTGATTACATCGACCCCAATGTTTCACTGGTACTTGATTTATTGACCCTGAAAGGATGGAAGACAAAGTCGACCTCGGAAGAATTTGAACTCAGACTGTCAAAATGGACAAAATACTGCTAAGCATTTTGCCCAGCATGCTAACAATTCTGCCATCCTGCCGCCTTAACTTGCCACCTTAATAATTGATGATGGTGATGATGATAATGATTACTATAGGTACATGGTGTAATATTTTGGAGGAGGAGTCTAGTCAATTATATTGACCCCTCAGAGCTGAAGTGGTGTTTATCTTATCAACTTTGAAAAGATGAAAGGTAAAGTCATTCTTGGCTTAAGAAATACCACAAAGCATTTTGTCAGGTGTGCTAACAATTCTGCCAGCATTTTGTCAGGTATGCTAACAATTCTGCCAGCTTGTCATCTTAATGGTTTCAGATTTTGGCACAAGGCCAGCAATTTCAAGGGAGGTGGGTTAGTCAGTTACGTTGGCTCCGTAGTTCTTAGCTGGTACTATATTTTATTGACCCCAAAAAGATAAAAGGTAAAGTCAACCTCAGTGGAATTTGAACTCATAATGTAAAGAGCTGGAGGAAATGCCACTAAGTATTTCGTCTCAAGTGATAATGATTCTGCTAGGTCAGAGCAATAACAACAATAATAAATATAATAATAATAATAATAATAATAACAATGATAATAATAATAATAATAATAATAATAATAATAAGGAGGTCGAGGCCTGATCCAGTTTGAACTAGCTTACAAAACAACCACAATTGGACTGGCCAAATATCTTGAAATAACAAATGACTGGATGCTAAAGCTTGTGGAAAATCACGAGAGACGAAAGAAGCTTCATTCTATCATAAAGGAAAGCAAAAAATTTGCTACTGATCTCGTGCAGGATACCCAAACTGAACAACCCGAGGGAAGTACGGCAACTATTGTTGCAAAGAAAGTGAAAATAATGGCAATGAAAAAAGCGCACGAGCAATTGGCTGATAGGTGGGAGGAGAAACCTCTACACGGCAAATATGTGGCTGGCTGCTGAAGATCAAAGCCTATTAACCCGGAACTACCAGGCCAATGTGATGAAAAATGGAGCAGACCCCAAATGCTGATTCTGCAACGACATGATTGAAACAGTGGACCACCTAATCTCTGGATGTAAAGTCTTAGCACCAGTGGAGTATAAATTAAGACATGACAGAGTTGGCCAATATCTACACTGGCTAATAAGTCGGCATTGCAATATCAAAACTGCCGACAAGTGGTATAATCACCACACTGAAGCTGTAACTGAAGGAGAAAATGTAACGATTCTGTGGGACTTTCCAGTACATACAGACCGAACCATCAAAGCCAATAAACCAGATATTGTTATGAAAGACCAAAACAATAAAGTTTGCTTATTGATCAACATGAGCATCCCCTGTGATCATAATATCTCGGCGAAAGAGTTTGACAAGCTCAGAAAATATAAAGACCTGCTCATTGAAATTGAGAAAATGTGGCATCTCAAGGTGGTTACAATACCAGTGATCGTAGGAGCACTAAGAATGATCAAGAAGGGAACCGAAAATTATATGAGAATGATCCCTGGCTTACCATCCCTGCAAGAAGTGCAAAAGATTGTCTTAACAGGTACATCACATGTATTGAGAAGAGCATTGTCGATGTGAGAACTCTTGTTGCTCATGTATTTTAATTTAACTTTATTTCTATCAAAAAAAAAAAAAAAATGAACGAACTAGTGAGTTTACTTTAATGGCCTACCAATGTATACTATGAGTTTCTTTGCCCTAGGAGTCGGGAAGACACTCGGCAAGAAATGGAAGCAAATTTGAAATAATAATAATAATAATAATAATAATAATAATAATAAATATAATAATAATAATAATAATAATACATAACAAAAACACCAGGACTTACAAACACATATAACATACAGAAAATTGCACTACTAGGCACTGCACACATCCTACGCAGAACACTTTCCATACAATAACCATCAGAACATCACAACAAATCACAGCACATACCCAAGGCACACAGAGCTGTGCTCGGTAGTGAAGTGAAAGCACGCTATAAAAATAAAACTACTGAATAATAATAATAATAATAATAATAATAATAATAATAATAATAATAATAATAATAATAATAATAATAATGATAATAATAATCTGAAAGCCAAATATCTGTCAGAAAATGAAACAGAACACTTGAAAAAAAAAGAATACACAATGGAAACACAAGTTACAAAACAGAAAACAAACAACAAAAATAATAAACATTTAAGACATAAATCATGAAGACAGAACTAGAACACAGAAAACAAAGAAATAACACAAATTCTAAAACCTATATAAAAACTGACCAACAAAAATGAGATCGAACAGCACCAACAATAATATGCATAAAAGAGAATAAAAAGAAAGAGGTTTACGAATATAGAGCAGCCAGCGTAAATTAGAAAGATAATTGGGTACTAAAGTCATACAACAAAATCCAAATCAAAACAAACAACATGGAAAATAAACAAACAGAAAAGAATCAAGAGGAAAAAAGAGAGAAAGAAGACAACAGAAATACAACAATGAAAGAATGAAACCCCACAAAAAAAAAAAGAATAAATAAAGCTAAAAAATTGCTAAATCACAAAGAATCTGGTAGTTTGAAAAGTGGCAGTGATTCTTTGAACAGTTAGAATCCAGTTCCAAACAAGTTTATCAAGAATTAGGTAAAAACAAAATGGAAATCAGCACAACACAAATGGCAAACGAAATCAAGGAATTTTAGAAAGATAGATTTATGGAGAGTGAAGTAATTGTGACAGAGAAAGGATTTGCTCAAATAACAAATATTATCTGAACAATTGTTGATGGGATATAACAATACAAGAGGTACCTCAACCACTACAAACAACTGGAAGGCACCAGGACATGATAAGATCCCAAACATCTGGGTAAAATATTTAACAGGAACATAGGTGTAGGCATGGTAGTAGAGTTGAGAAGCATGCTCAATAGCAGTATGCAGAACCTTGGACAAGTGTCTTCTAATATGTCCCTAGGCTGACCAAAGCCTTGTGAGTAGTTTCATGGTTGTAAATTTGAATGAAGCTAAATTGTGTGTGTGTGTGTGTGTGTGCGTGCGCTTGCCTTGATGGTTGTAAATGTGCATTGTACAAGTAATATTGTTCATTTTTAGTTTTCTGTATGAAACATATCTGGCTTTGGAAACAGGTCAGGATTGGCAACAGGAAAGGCATCCAGCTGTTGGGAATCTGCTTCAACAAATTCTGTCTCATTCGCAAGTATGGAAAAGTGGACATTAAATGATGATGATGTGAGATATGAGCAGAGATACTTAATAAGATACTGACGAAGCTGTAAAAATACCGAATTGGCTCAGTGAAGTAAAAAAAAAAGACAAAAGCAAAAAAAAAAACGTTAACCTTTTTTTTTGCTATATGTCTGTTGAAATACATTATTGTTGCTTTAATTCAATTTTATAAATTAGTAAAATACATTTTCATTATGAAGGTGGTATTTGAAACATAACATGAAATTTTAATGGAAGGTTTTGAAGTGCACTTTAAAACAAAATCTGTGCATCCTGCAGCCAGGAGCAGCATCAGGTGAGTTGGTATGAAAAGGGTTAATTTGTAAAACTAAGAGAAACAATAAAATCTAAAACTTACAGACCTATAAGCTATCATTCTACTACTTACAAAGCTTTAACTGAAATAATATCAAAGAGAATAACTAAAAATCTAGCAAAGAAAAACTAACCAAAAAGAAATCCAACTCGTTTCTGAAAGAGCAGAAAGGTTGTTGCAAAGATTCATATGGCTGTCAAAAGCAATTACTGATCAACTGTAGGTTTTGTTACATTTTATATGGTTGCAAGCACAACAAAATATATAAAAAAAATTGGTTTCTCATTTTCAAAATAGCAAACAAGTACAAAAGAGAGGCTGAAATAATATAAGTAGTTGTGAGGAGAAAGGAAAAAGAGCAGCAGAAGTTGTGAAAAACTTAAGCTAGGAAAATGGTCCGTAGAATGTTATGCTTAGGTGATAGCAAAAAAAGCCCCTAGATGAGTTATGCCTGAGAAGAGAAACTGAACAAGGAGGAAATAAACAAAGAGAAATCATAATACTGATTAAGAAGGATTCAAAGTTAAAACTGAAAGATTCTTTATTCTCTTGGAGTTAGGCTGGCATAATGAAACAGCAGCAGAAAAGAGGTGGAATGAGTCTGAAAGAATGACAAAGCAACCATACTTTGGGATATGCCAATCCATTCAGGCAGGAAGAACAAGAATAATTGGCCAGATATTGCTATCAATGACAATTAGGAAAGAAAGTACCCCCTAATGGAAGTGTTACCTGAACAAATAATAATGTATCTCTAAAAAAGATGGAGAAATTATGCAAACATTGATATCTGAAAATAGAGAACACCAGAACATGAAAACTGTAATACAGTTTTATATTTAAGAGATGAGGAATTATTTCCATTATTTACAATTGATGGATATTTGTCCTCATCTTCATTGTTAACACAATGTTTTGCCTGATATACCCTCCAGCCTTCATCAGGTGTCTTGGGGGAAATTTCGAACCTGGGTTCTCATTCCTAAGGTATTTTTCGATGTTGTTATTATTATTATTATTATTATTATTGTTATTATTATTATTATTATTACTATTATTATTATTCAGGTCACTGCCTGGAATCGAACTCAGAATCTTGGGGTTAGTAGCCCGTGCTCTAAACCACTAAGCCAATTCACCTGACACTGCTCCTGGCTGCAGGATGCACAGATCTTGTTTTAAAGTACGCTTCAAAACCTTCCATTAAAATTTCATGTTATGTTTCAAATAACCACCTTCATAATGACAAGGTATTTTAATAATTTATAAAATTGAATTAAAACAACTATAATGTATTTCAACAGATATATAGTAAAAAAAAAAGGTTAACACTTTTTTTTACTTTTGTCTTTTTTTTATTTTTTACTTCACTGAGCCAATTCGGTATTTTTACAGCTTCGTCAGTATCTTATTAAGTATCTCTGCTCATATCTCACATCATCATCACTTAATGTCCACTTTTCCATGAGCCCATGGGCATATGGTGTAGTGGTTAAGAGCGCGGGCTACTAACCCCAAGATTCCGAGTTTGATTCCAAGCAGTGACCTGAATAATAATAACATCAAAAATACTTTAGGAATGAGAACCCAGATTCAAAATTTCCCCAAGACACCTGATGAAGGGTGGAGGGTAAATCAGCCGAAACGTTGATCAGCTGTCAATTGCAAATAATGTAAATAATGAAAACTGTAAACAAAACAACCTGTATACATGCTTTTGGAAGGATCAAAAAACATGCAGACAAATATATAAGCAAAACCAAAGGATTTACTAATGTGCACAACATTAGTACTACTAGACACCACACACATGGTACTGTTAATATAATAGAAATTACAAAACCAAAACAAGTCACTACACGTAGCCAAGGCATACAGTGTTGTATTGAATAGTACACTGAAAGCACGTAATAAAAATAAGAGTACCGAATAATAATAATAATAATAATAATAATAATAATAATAATAATAATATAATATGAAGGAATAATTATAAGAAATTACAAGTAGGAACATAACATCATGTGATGTTCTTGAAAGTTAGTCCAGTTGTATCTGAACAATTAATGCCTTATTTTCACTGGAAATCAAATACACATTTCATGTAAGAAAAAAAGGGACTAGAAGGGGTCAGATAATAATGGCCACGTATTACAATGAACTGGATAGGAAATGTGAAACTAAGAAAAGAAGTTGAGGGTCATCTGCTCATTGTTATTTCTCATGCCACACCAATTCACACGTCTTATTTGAGCTCAGCTTCAGTCCCACTTTGTGGGAGGTTGGGCAAATGTCTTCTACTAAAGCCCTAAGCTGACCAAAGTGTTGCAAGTGAATTTAGTAGACAGAAACTGAAAGAAGCTAATTGTATATCTGTGTTTGTGTGTGTTTGTCTTGACATCACATGAAGTTGTAAATAAATGTTATCCTCATACAAGCAGTGCCCTTCATTTCCAATCTTCATCAAAAAACATTATTCAATCAAAGGAAAATATTAGCTTGCTTGGAAACAGGTGAAGGTTGGTGACAGGAAGGGCATCCAGCTGTGGAAAATCTGCCTCAAACGAACCACTTGACCAAACGAACAAAGCAAGCATGGAAATGGGGGATATTAAAACGATGGTGATAATGATGATGAGTCTGTATAATTTGTTGTACAACACCAAAAACTGGGGAAGATAAATGTCAAAAGTAGAAATGCCTCATTATGCATAATATTCATTATATCTAATATTTGCCATCCTTCAATGGACATCCTTCACAGTCTATTTTGCCAAGAATTGAAGATGGCAGCGAATAATCTCAGGCATAAATAAATATAAAGTAACAACAAGTAGCTTAGAAAGAGACAACCAATAATTGGATTCTTTAACTATTTTTCTTGTTTTTCTTTTTCTGTGGTACAACATTAAGTAAGCATCTTTTGTTAGCAACCGGCTGAAGTAAGCTAGGAATTGACATTGTAAATATCTCTGAACAAATGAATACAGTCAATATTGTTTAGCCCAAGGCTGGCCCTCACTGAACAAACCTATGATCAAAAGAGTTCCAATTACAATCATCTTGTGTTATTTTTAAGAACTACATTATCCGATGTGCATTTTCCTTTCAAGCTGATAGAACTTAAAGATTTGACAACTAGTTGTAGCAAATAAATTTCTCTGGGTATATATTAATAAAAAACATGAACTCATATGATACTGTTACAAGAAATATATGCTTTTGGCCACTGAATATTTTGGTTGAATGGTAATAATATTATTGTGAGAGTATATACTCTTATAGTCTATATCAGTGTTTCTCACGCCTCTTTTGCTTATGGGCCCCATCGATTCCAATTTCACTTTACTGGACCTTCTTACCCATTCAGTGTTTAAGAAAAAACTCCTATTATATTTTTTATAATCAAACATTAACAATTTTTTATGCAATTCCGAATAAAATATTTTGTGTAGAAACATAACCGATTTATTGCACATAAACTTTAACAACAAAATTTGGGCTCTCAAGGGTCATATGGACCCTGACTAAGAACCACTGGTCAATATGGAAACTTATTAACCCTAATCTACATCAAGAAATCTATCATGAGCATCATGGTCATCATTTTACATTAACTTCTCCATGCTTACATGTCTCAGATGGAGTTTGTAGAAGCAAATTTTCTATAGCTTGGTGCATTTCTTGTTGTCAATTCTCACCTGTTTCCAGGTAAGATAATATTTCTCCATGGCCAGGCATGCCTTCACAGAATATTGGAAACAAACGACATCCTTCGTATGATGGTGACACTTTGTTTACAACTATCATGTAATGTGAAGACACCAACACACTAACACACACACACACATATATATATATATATATATATATATATATATATATATATATATATATATATATATATATATATATATATATATATATATATATATATATATATGCTGCAGATTCTTTCAGGCTCTGTCTGTCAAATCCCCTTACAAGGTTTTGGTCAGCCAGATGCTATAGAATAAGATATTTGTCCAAGGTGCAACAGTGTGGAACTCGGAACCTGAAACCATGTGGTTGTGAAGCAAGCTTCTTAACCATATAACTGTGCCTGTCTCTAACCCATGTAAACAGAAGAGCAAACCATTGCCAGGGATGTCAGAATTATTTTAACAGGTTTCTTTCCCTTTTCCATGCTGAGGTGAACTAGAAAAGCCTGTCACTCTTCGTTTTTCTGTCATTTGGTCTGTGAGATTCATCATCTTGATGTCTGATCTTATGAACTCTGCCCAGATTCTGTTGGTACCTTCCATTGTTCCTATATGAGAGCAATGACTATCCTGCATGCACACACCCACACACAGACACCCTACATCACGCAAGTGTAATATATTTGTATGTGCATATATCTGTAAGTGCATTTGTGCATCCATCTCTCTCTCTCTCTATCTAACTCTTTCTTTCTCTCTCTCTCTCTCTCTGCTCTTCCCACTTCTTTCTCTGGAATCTCAAATCTGAAGAAGCTTTTGTAGCATGCAGTATGTCTTGAGAATTTTTAACCTGGTGGCACTTGATCCATTCCAAGTCTCTATCCTCACATATAGGTTTATGTAAATAAAACCAGCATCTTCAGAGGAATGATTGAGTTTTGTATATATGTGGAATGACATTCGTTGCTTATGTCACCACAGTTCAAGTTTGGATTTCTGCTTTGTTATGCACAGCACAAACAATATTTTGCAGATGTGAAAGGAAAAGTTATCATCCATACATTAAATGCTTTTCAATTATTTATAGTTAATACACGTATTTTTTAAATATATTTTTCATATAATTATTTGTTTATTTGATAATTAGTACAAGTTAAGACAAGGACATTTATTCTATTTCCAGTGTGGTGGTATCTCTCAGATACCCTAAATTATAATTTTAATAATAATTATTACCTTTGAAGGTTTTTATTCCCATGCTGGCCACTTGATACGATTGATATTTAAATTAATGATCTTATCCTTAATTATATAATATATATATATAAGGTGTGCATGAAATTCAGACATCACTAAATATATCCCCAGTAGTTATGTATTTTTGATAACATAATAGGTTAGATAGGATGATGTCTAGATTACAATATTACAATAACCAATGATATGTTGTGCATCTATAGTAATATTACGATCACGAAATTAGCATTAGCTTATCTCACTCTTTCTAGGGTTCCAGAGAACCCTGGCTGAGAAATGCTGCTTTAGAGTATCTAAATCATGGAGTCTGCAGCTAATATGGAAAATGTGGATCAGAGATTTTTTAAAATGGAAACTCATACATCATAGGATGCCAGCTGCATGTGTTGCATGTGATGTAATGAATAAAAAAACAAAACAAAACAAACAACAAAAGTAATGTTAACACCTGCACCAGGTGAGCTCTACATTAACACCAGATAAGCAGTTGGCGATACAGCTTTGTAGCTTGAGATCACATTGTCAACTAATGGATCTCTAAGGCTGAGAGTTAATCCACAAATTCAAAAAGCTTGTACAGCCTTAAGTAAGTTAGTAAAGTAGGATGCAGTTAGACAACAGCATCACTATCAAGTCAGTGATGCTACCATCTAACAAGTCTATAACATCTGTTTTCTCACACTCACTTTTTCTCCTTCCCCCCTTCTCCCTATGACTATATGTATGTATATATATATATATATATATACACACAGGTGAGTACATAAGTGCAAAACAAGGTGGAAAAAATAGTACTCAAATAACGAAGGTAGAGTAATATACTTTTTGCTGCTTTAATAAAAAGTATATCTCTCTTTCTATATATAAATCATCATCATCAACATCATCATTGTCATCATTTAATGCCTGCTTTCCGTGCTGGCTTGGGTTGGATTGTATGACAGGAGCTGACTGGGCAGAAAACTGTACCATGCTTTGCTGTCTGTTTTGACAAGGGTTTCTATGATGGGATGCCCTTCCTAACACCAACCTCCCAGCAGAATGGACAGAGTGCTTTCTACATGGTGAGTTTATATTATTAGTCCCTACGTACATTTCACCATTATAGTTGCTTGGAACTTTGCACTGGATGTTCCAAGTGCATTTGGGTGCTTAACCAGAATGGATCATCAGGGAACACTTAATGGCATTAAGTTACAGAGAACTAATGTCAGCAGATGGGCAGAGGGTGAGGCATTTCATAAATTATTTTCAGAGGAAAATAAAAAGGAAGCAATCCTCTTTCTCTTCTCTCTTCCTTCTTAGTCATCCCTTTTCTTTCTCTGCCAGTAACGCATACAAGTTTCAACTTCTTCAAAATGAATCTTTTTCTCTTTCACTGATTTTCTAGCTCCTTTTCTGTTTCACACACACACACACACACACACACACACACACACACACACACTTAACAATTAAAGTTTGTCAACAAAACAGCAACAGAGGACTCGATATATTATGTAAAATATATTGCTTATTCAAACTGAATTTTTTCCTCACAACTCAAGTTTCATGCTATCGTGATTGGCAGGCGGATAATTTTTTTCTTTTTATTAGTAGCATGATGTTCACAAGTAATAAAGAAGCCAACAGTTTAAATACACTTATGTGTGTGTGCGTGTGTGTGTGTACATATAAAGTGTATGTGTATAAAAATATATGTATCTAAGCTTTCATGCTTGCTGTGGCACCCCTCTTACTTGACTGGACATCAGACAGGTGCTTTGCCAGAGATTGCACAACCTAAAATTTTAGGTCCTATAAGTTCTTGTGTCTACAAATGAATCCCTTGCTTTGTGCCTCGAAAGGCAAAAGTGGCACAAGAGATCACTCACATAAACACAGTGACAGGGTGCATCCAGTTGTAAAGCAATAACATATTTGTTAACATGCGCAAGCATGGAGAAAAGAATGTAAAATAAATGAATGAGAATGAATGATACAGGCACATATGCATATATACATAATACATACATTATATATATATATATATATATAATATATATATATATATATATATATATATACATGCACACACATATATACACATACACATACTCTTATCTTTAGCAAAAGTGGTGTTAGACAGTACCTTCTGTCAATTTTGTGACCTCTGTTCAGTTTGCCTTCAGGTTCTAATTACTAATAAGCCACCCTTTTTAATTTGTTTTAGCATGGAAAACGGATGCTAAACGATATACACATACATATATATACATATATACATAATGAACACACACATATTTATATATATATGCATATATACTTATACATACACACACATATACATATATATTTATATACATATATATATATATATATATATATATATATATATATATATATATATGCAAATATATATATATAAATATATCATCATCATTTAACGTCTGGTTTCCATGCTAGCATGGGTTGGACGGTTTGACCGGGGTCTGGGAAGCCAGGAGGCTGCACCAGGCTCCAGTCTGATCTGGCTGAGTTTCTACAGCTGGATGCCCTTATATATACATATAAATATACATATAATGTATGTACATATATATATACAAATACATACATATATATACGTATATACGACAATGAGGCCATGATAAGAGCACTCCATCAGTTATGACAATGAGGGTCCCAGCTGATGCAATCAATGGAACAGCTTGCTTGTGAAATTAACGTGTAAGTGGCTGAGCACTCCACAGACATGTGTACCCTTAACATAGTTCTCAGGGAGATTCAGCATGACACAGAGTGTGACAAGGCTGGCCCTTTGAAATTCAGGTACGACTCATTTTTGCCAGCTGAGTGGACTGGAGCAACATGAAATAAAGTGTTTGCTCAATTACACAACACATTGCCAGGAATTGAACTCATGACCTTAGGATCGTGAACCAAATGCCCTAACCACTAAGCCACACACCTTCACATATACATATAAATACATGCACATATATATATATATGTATATACATATAAATACATATATATATATATGATTATATTATATATACAAAAATAGGATCGAAGGTGTTTTCCAAGCATTAGGCTCATAAAGCTGGTTTCTTGGACTGTGTGGAGATATTTCTTCTCTGGGTTGGATACCAGCCTATTACAGGAACACTCATTTTTGCTGTTTGGAGAGGAGCCATGTGGAATGAAGTGTTTTGGTCGAGAACATAATGCAGCACTTGGTCCAGGAATCAAAGCCACAACCTTACCATCATGGCTGCAATACACTAACCAATAAGTCACACATCTCCACACACATATACATACATACATACATACATACATATATATATATATATATACATTTTATACATAAATATATACACGCACACACTTTATTCATAAATACACATTGACACACACACATCTACATCCACACACACACACACACACAAATATACTGATATGATTCTAGGTATGTTCATTGAGAACATTTATCAAAATAATTATTAGAAGAAACATAATTTGTCAAAGTTATATTTGTAGAAAAACATATTCCTAGAAAAACAAACTTGTTGAAAGACAAATTGGTAAAAAAATTATTAGTTGAAAAAAGAAAAAAAAGAAAAACCAAACAAAAGCAGAATAAATGTTGAAATATAACATTTTGCAAAGAAATTGGCAAAAATAATTATGCGTTATATTTGCAGACAATAATACTTAGGACTGATACATTAAAATTGCTTAGTCTTCAAAAGGCAACTCAGTAAATACAAACTTGTGCATTTGATCAATGGTCATTTGTTAATGAATAAAGCTTAAAATCAGTTAAAACCTGCTCTGGGGACGGACGGACGGACACACACACACACACACACACACACACAGTTTTCATCATTGTATTCAATTAGTAACAATTATAATGGATATTTAGGACACTAAATTGATATGTACTAAGGGAGGAAAATGAAAGTTATCTTAGAAAGAATTTTACTGTAGCAAACAAAAGACTGGTAATTCAGTAGAATCAGCAGAGCATCAGAAAAAAGTTCCTTGTTGTATTTGTCATGGCTCTTTGTGTTTTGAGTTCAAATCCTGATGAGGTCAATTTTACCTTTCATCCCACCAGGGTCAATAAAGAACCAATATAGTACTGGACCGAATGGAATAAACTGTCTTTCTCCTCAGTCTTATGCTTAAATTAGAAATAATTGTAGCTAACAACACTAAAGCACTGATTCCCACAACTACAAGCAATGTACAGTTAAAAGATTTTCTGGATTGTCCGTTATATAAAAATGAAAGAGAGGGTCATATGTGTTGCTGTTTGTGTTTAATACATGTTGGTTATAAAAGATGTTGTGTCATAAAAGTATCTTTTACAAACTGCAGCTCCCCTTAAGCCAAAGAATTGGAACTGGCATGATGAACTATGTAAATGGAGACATTATTAGATATTTTTGAGATATTGCATATAATCTTGGATAAAAATTAATTCTTTTATCTTCTGAATATGCATTTTCTTATAATTACATTTATTGTCCCCTAATTAGAATATTATATCTATTAAAAAAAAATGCCTGAAAATAAACTGAAAATATGCAAATCCTGTATGAATTAGGAAATGGTGGCAATTGAAACTTTTTTTGTAAACAGAATTAAAAGCCCTCATCATCATCATCATCATCACTGTTCGACCGTGGTCGAGACAATGGAATTTACCATGCTACGCCAGACTTCACGGTCCATCATGGCATTACGGAGGTCCTGTTGCTGTATAATGACTATAGAAAATAGTGTAGCAAAAGGGCATATAAATCCCCATCATGAAAAAAGAAGGGTATCAATATGTGTAGGGATCAAACCCACACCTCTTATTTTCATGATAAGTGTGCTGACCAACAAACCCACCCATTTTTCTGTAAAATTTAGGAAGTGTGATTTCATAGTGCTAAACATGTAAACATCTGTGAATTCTGCATGAATTAGAAAATTATGGTGATTAAAAATTTTCTTTGTAAGGGGAATTATCAATTTACATAAAATAATTTCAATCACCACTGTTTCCAAAGTGAGAATGTGTTTCATTTTGCAATTTGTATTGTCTTCATTAAATTGCAATAAGCTGCTTGAATGGATAAGTATAGATGTGTGTGTGTGTGTGTATGTGTGTGTGTGTGTGTGTGTGAGTGTATATATATATATATAGGAAGGAGAGGTATGGCAAACTTAATCTATAAAAGATCTTTATATATATATATATATATATATGCACACAAACACAGTTATCTAGCAAAAAACAAAGAAAAAGAACTCAACACATTTTAGAATGTAGAGTATATAATAAATGATATATAAATTATATAAAATTTAAATATAAATCCCATGATGAAACTGATGTTTCATTTCCCACGATGTCTGTAGAGTACAGATATAAAAACCATGTAGCTTTCATGAAAGCTGTGAGACTTGAAAAGCTCTTATCATTGTAGAAGAGATATTCATAATAAAAATACACACAGACACACACACACAAGCATACACATATTTATTATACAAACTTATATATTTGTGGGTGACTGTAATATATATATATATATATAATATATATATATATATATACAGACATCTATATACAAGAATTATACACATATATACACAATATATATATGCTCATATATATATATATATATATATATCCATACAGACACACACAATATATGCATACATGCATATATATCTATATACATACTATATATATATATATATATATATATATATATGTATATATATATATACATACCACACAATATGTATATATACACGCAAACATATATACATATAGAGAGAAAGACGCACACACAGATACACAAATGCACATATATATGTCTTCTATGTAAATATATATATGTGTGTATCTATGCATTTATACAGGTAACACCTTTGTAGCACTGGTGTGAAAACAGTGGTAGCTGCCAAGTTTGTTTCCCCAGGCCTACATGCAGCAGTAAAAGCCTGGGAGCTGGAAATCACTCTGGGGAATTAGCTGAAGTTTCCAGAAACTGTTACTGCAGCATCATCACTAAGGCTGGAAATGGTGCTGACCTTGGAAGCATCCAAGCACATGGTTCTATTAGATTTCTTCATTCCCTGGGAGACCCGAATTAAGGAGGTAAACGAGAGAAAATAAATGTAATATGCTGAGCAGGTAGCATGCAAGGTGTGATCCCATTAAGGTGGGATGCTCAAAGTTTGCAGGCCGATCTCTCTGCAGAGCCTACAACATACTGGGCATCAGAGAGGCCAGTCATTGGAAGCCAGAGGATGCTTGAAGGTGGCTGTGGATCATGAGGTGGTGAAGGAGGAGGGGCTGACAGGACACAACCCTGGGCTTGATCAATCCCAGCTGGGTTGTTCGAGTGAGGAAGTGTTATGTTGAAAGACCCAAAATGTCTAATGACCTCAGTGGCCATCATTGATGGTCAGCCCAGGTGCATGCCCAGCCCATGATGTATGGCAAAACTATATAAACATACATACATACACACATACATATATGTGTACATATACATATATAATATATATATAAAAACATTCTCTACACACACTATGTGTGTATGTTTATATATACATATATATGTGTGCATGCGTATATATATATATATATACACACACATATATATATACAAACATACATACATATATGTGTACATATACATATATAATATATATAAAAACATTCTATACACACACTATGTATGTTTATATATACATATATATATGTGTGTGTGTGTGTGTGTGTGTATATATATACATACATACATACATGTATGTATGTATGTATATATATACCAATGTAGTTGTTAACTGAAAATGCTTTCAACCTCCCCCATTTTAAGAAGCAATTTTATAACTTAAATATTTTAGGGGAATATAAAAAAAAAGCAAAATTTACGAAGGAGGGATAACTGAGGTAAAATTTCAATGCAAACAAAAAAGAAAACACAATATAGAAATGAATGAAACAAAGTCCCATGCGGAAAATAAAGATGAAAATAAAAATAAAAACAAATGAAAATTCGATGCAAAGGAACAGAAAAGGTTTTGCTTACCGCGTCGGATATTGTTGGTTGTAGCTGTGCATGCAGATGCGAGAAAAGAAAAAAAAAGCAAATAATTAGATGTGAATTGGGCTGAGAACAAGGTAAAATATAATTTGGAGAAAAATAATTCACAAATAATAACAAGAGCATAAGAAAAATAACAACAACAGGATAATATCAGGGTTAACAGAAATAATTGTTAATAATAAATAAATACATAAATAAATAAACATATAAATATATATATATGTAGGTTTGTCCATCTCTCTGTATGTGTAAGGTGTGCACTTGAGTATATTTGTATGTGTTGTTTATTTATAAATACTCCTTATATATATTTGTGTGTGTGTGTGTATATTGTCATATCTATGTGCATGTGTGTTTGTATGCATGGATATGTATGTACAGGTTATGTTAACCTTGAACCCCAGGACCCATAAAGCCAGAGTTGAACCTGCTTTCTGCAGTGTCTAATGAAGTGTCTTGCTCAAGAACACACCATCCAGTCCAAGAACTGAGACCATGATCTTATGACCGTGAGTTCTACACTTAAACCACTGGCAACACACCTTCACAAACATGTGAAGAATCTTTACAGAGCTTTTGATGAAATATTTGTCTCAAAATTTGGCACAAGACCAGTAAGTTGGGGAGGGGGAGGGGTAAGTCGATTACATCAACTCCAGTATTTAACTGGTACTTATTTTGTCAACCTCAAAATGATGAAAGGCCAAGTCAACCTTGGAGGAATTTGAACTCAGAATGTGAAGCTAGAGAAAGTGCTGCTAAACCTTTTGCTGGTATTGCAATGACTGAGTCAGCCCCCTGCTTTGGTACGGGACCGGAAATATTACAAGATATTCCATTCAACACTGAAGCAATTCCGATTATGTCTCTTTACTTTCTATGCTCAAAACCCTTGGAATATAGAAAGTAAAGAGGCCCATTTTGCATTTTATCCCACCCCCATGGTCAACAGAATTAGGGTCAGTGTAATTGACTCTGTTATAGAAACTACTGCCTTAACATGACCACACGCAAGTAAGTGTAACCACTTAAAGAATATGTTACAGTCCCATGGCAACCAATTTATGTTGTAATCAACTGGTTTCATGCTGAAACTGGGGAGGCAAATTCAACAATCACCAGACATGGCTAAATGGAAGGTTATGGCTGAGTTTGGTTTGTAATATGAAGTTCAGGGTTTGATATCACAGTGTCACAGTATAGGCAAGTGGCCCCTACCTAGCTTTGGATTAACCAATGCAAGTAAGCAGACACAAACTGTGCTGAAGCTTATCAGACAGAGTGTAGCAGCAACTTAAGAATCCAACTTTATTACATATTGTGTCATGCTAATCTGGCTTCAGAGTTGTATTACAGCTAATTGCTCATTAATTTTAAAAGCAATTAACCAGCTTCATTAAATAACTGAGACAGAAGCATGAGCCCATAGCTGTCTTCCTAATCTCAAACAATCCAACTGGACTTTTCTTTAATGTCTATTTTGGAGCCTGCTTGACCCTTGAGGTGATCCTTCTCTTCTCATGCTACAAGGAAATAGTTTGCTCTTCTTTTGAAGGAAAAATAATTTCAACAAACCAATAATTCATCTTCTTTGGTATTTGATATCATTGTACTCAGGAGGACCTGACCTCCACAGCAGAAGTGTTAAGGCCACTGGCTGCTGATGGAAAGGAATGGCCTGCAAGGGCCCTGTGCTGATGCCATGTAGAAAGCATGTGTACTGGCACCACATGAAAAACATTCAGCACACTCTGTAATGGGGTTGATGTTGGGAAGGACATCAAGCTGCAGAAATCAAGCCAAATCAGACTGGAACCTGGTGAAGCTCCCCGACTTGCCAGTCCCCAGTCAAACCAGCCAACCCATGCTAGTATGGAAAATGGACATTAAAGGATGATGATGATGATGATGATCATCATCATCACTTAATGACCACTTTTCCATCCTTGCATGGGTCAGCTGGAATTTGTTAAGGCAGATTTTTATGGCTGGATGACCTTCCTGTTGCCAACCCTCACCTGTATCCAAATAAAGTAATATTTCTCCATATCAAGATGTTTCACTGAATATTAGAAATGTACGGCACTGCTTGTATAACAGTGACACTCATTTACATCTAATATGTGAAGTCAAGACAAAGAGATGCACACACACACACACTTACATACACATATATACACACATATGTATACATTGGGCTTCTTTCAGTTTCTATTTACTAAATCCATTTACAAGCCTTTGATCAGGTTGGAGTTATAGCAGAACACAATGCCTTTCTCTTTTATCCTCATTAACTTGATGAATTAATACCAGTCAGGCAGAAATGACTCTCATCATCGTGTTAGAGTCCACTTTGCCATGTTTGCCTGGATTGGACCAAGTCTACTGAGGCAGATTTTCTGTAGCTGAATGATTTTTCTGTTGCCAGTCCTTACCTGTCTCCAACAATGGGCTTCTTTCAGTTTCTGTCAACTAAATCTACTAACAAGGCTATAGTAAAAAAACCACTTGGCCAAGGTGCCATATGGTGGGATTGACTCCAAAACCTTGTGGTTGGGAGGCAAACCTCTTAACCACACAGCCATACCTGCAGCATTTAACAGAATTAAAAAATTTGTTTTGTAATCATATATTTCTGGATTCAATCCTACTATGGGCAAGTGCCTTCTAGCTTAGCCACAAGTTTATGCATACATATATATATATAATTTAAAGTTAAATAGATATCATTACCATTATCAATAATAAAATGATAATAATAAAGTGGTCAGCAAGTTTATGCCTTTATAGGTAAAATGTTTATAAAATACAACAGGGTATTAAAATACCACTTACTATAAACAGAGCCATTGCTCTAAAACCACAAATTACTCAGAATTAAACATAGCAGAAATGCGCTTACCTTGTATGAACTACGGAAGTAAGGAATGCGTATATTTGTGGTTTGAGAGCAATAATGGCTCAGTATGTAGCAAGTGATATTTTCATACCCTGTTGTATTTTGTTTATATATAAATCAACTGGCACCCAGTAGGTTACTATGCACCCCACTCAGGTGAAGAGTTTTGTCTTGCAAGGCACTTGGTGACCCTGTTGGTGCTGATGTCATGTAAAAAGCACCCAGTACACAATGTAAAGCAGCTGGCATTAGGAAGGGTATCCAGCTGTAGAAGCCATGCCCAACAGACAATAGGATCTGGTGTGGCTCCTATCAAATGCTCCAATCCATGCGAGCATGGAAAACATAGGTTAAATGATGATGATGATGTTTCAAAACAGGAAATGGAAAAAAAACAACTTTGGTATCATTTATTCAGCATTACTCAGATTTCAGTTGCCAATTGGAGATACAAACCTGCAGAATGAACATGTAGAACATTCTCTGTTAGAGGAATTTATAATTGAAGATGTCCTACATGTTTGTACTAAAGGTACAGCTTTGTAACTCCTATTGGGAAATGAAACACATGTAATACCGAATAAATAATACCAAATATTTTTCCAATCTCCTATTTTGATAATTACTCAGCAAAATCTATTTTTCAATATTTTTCAACACTTATGCATGCCTCAAACAAATATAATATCTACATATAACAGAAGTTATCAATGTGGGAGGTACCAGCCCCAAGGGGGTACTGGGCATGTCAAGGGGGGAGTTAGGCTTTGGGGGTGAGGGAACATAATTAACATGCTAAATTTTACCTATAGTATTAATTACATTATAGATCATAACACTAGTAATAGTCGTTAAAAAAAATTGAGATTTCATCAGGCAAAGGAAATCATTAACTTGTGATGTTTTAAGTAAATTTTACAAATTTGTCTTTATTCATTCTTTATGACTTCAATGAAAAAGCTTATACAATCCTTATTTAGAGTAAAATTTATAAATCATCATTCATGTTAAGTTAGTTTAGTCATGACACGTCACTCATCACTTAGGTGGGCACTAACCATGACAACTATTTAAAAGAGTGTGGGGAGGGGGTCTCTACAAAACGTGGTGAAGAACAACTGACACACTTGTATATATATAAATTTTTTTTTTTCAGAATGAGATAAAAAAACCAAGGCAGTGAAGGTTTTAGAACTTTTATAAATAGGAGGTCTTACAGCTGTTTCTGAAATATTTATTATATCCTTTCATTGGAGATGAAGGGATATAATTTTTATATATACACATGCTGATATATGACCTACGTTGGACTCCTCATTCGCATAATCACCGAACCTGGAGCTTAACTATAGTCTGTCCATAGCACTTACTCAGCATTACCTGATACCTTTGGGTCTTATTGACACCATTACCTCTCATAACCTATATATATACACACACACACACGAATATATGCATATATGTACCCACAAATCTATAAGTTGTGTACCAAGAAACTTACACAAAAATTTAGAAATACAAGTTTGTTTGAAGAAAGAGCAAAAGAAGCTGATGTGGATTCTTTGAATCATCCAGTCTGTTAGTAGCAGAAGGAAGATTTGTAAGGCATTCCAAAGATTCTCCATCTGAGATTCTTTTGGTGAATAGATGCACACACTTGGGTGTGAGCAGTGGCAGCTCAACCAACACACCAACACTGCCACATATCTACCCAAACTCAAACAGTTTTGTTTGTTTACTAGTGACTGGCTTGAACTCTTTTAAGAGGAACTTAAACAAAACTCAAAGGAAGACAGAGAGAGAGAGAGAGAGAGAGAGAGAGGGAGAGAGAGAGAGAGAGGGAGAGGGAGAGAGAAAGAGAGGGAGAGAGAGAGAGGGAGAGAGGGAGAGAGAGAGAGGGAGAGAGAGAGGGAGAGAGAAAAGAGAGAGAGAGAAAGAGAGAGAGAGAAAGAGAGAGAGGGAGAGAGAGAAAGAGAGAGAGAGAGAGAGGGAGAGAGAGAGAGAGAAAGAGAGAGAGGGAGAGAGAGAGAAAGAGAGAGAGAGAGAGAGAGAGAGGAAGAGAGAGAGAGAGAGAGAGAGAGAGAGAGAGAGGGAGAGACATATGCATAAAATTCAGAAAAGAATTACCAAAATACACCACTAATATTTTATATGCTGCCATCCTAATTCCACAAGAAAACAAATATTATGAAAAGAGAAAAAGACATTCAGTAAATTATCAGATCCATCCTCTCCATTTATCAACAAATCAAAATTAGAGAAAGCATTCAGAGATGAGAGTTACAGAGAAAACAGATACATTTAGAAACAAAATAACTAACAAGAGAATTAGTAGCGTAAAGTTTTGCCATCTGAATGAAACTTATGGTGAAGATATAGAAGAAGCTTCTAATATAGAAACACATTTTTGTTCTACTCAAATACATTTAGAAACTAAGCTGAGCCCATCTTATTTTCATAGACTTTATATGGTGCCTCTATATAGAAATACTCCATTTTTTAATGCACACAACATTTTCTATATACATTTGTTTCTATTCAAATTTATTTCTATACACACACTTTTGCTATGAATATTTTTACACGCATCTTTTTTCTACCCCAAGTTATTGAATTCAGTCAGTCTTTATTTCAATCAACTTTTTACTGTGACCGTGTTTAGGATTTGGTCTCCCCATCTGCTTCATTTCCCTCCTGTATCCTTTCTAATCCCTTCCACCCATCTGCTTAACTATTATCAGCACCACAGAACAACACTACATCACACACACAAATGTTTCTACTAGTTTTTTTTCCCTTTCTTTCTTTCTCTCTTTCTTTCTTTCTACTCTTAACTTTTATGGGCTCCTCTTTCTCCTGTCGTCTTCCACAACTGCAATTTCCTCCTCTCTTATAGGAAGCATATTTTAAATTTATTTACTTATTTATTTTTCAGCAATAAATATTTACCTTTGTATTTATTTTAATTTTGTTTTCTATTTTCATTTTAATTCTAATTTTTGTCATTTGACACATTTAATTTCTGATAGCATATTTCTCACTCTCTGTATGTATGTACCCCACCCCACCCATATTCTATATTATATACAAACATAGAAGTCTGGTGCAGGCTCCTGCCTGGCCAGTTCCTGTCAAACTGTTCAACCCATTCCAGCATGGAAGGCAGATGTTAAACAATGATGATGATAATGATGATGATGATATATATACATTTACACACACACACACACACACACACACACACACACACACACACACACACACACCAAGTGCACTCGGAACATTCAGTGAAGTGTTCCAAGCACCAGAATGGTGAAATGTACAGACAAATTAATAATATAAACTTGTGTTTATCTCAACTTTTCCTACATTTTCCTCTGAATTTCATAGAATACATACAACTAAGAATAGTTGTTATTTAATCAATGGAAGCAGACTGGAGCATGGAAATCCATGTGGATCTCTGAACATAATATCAGCTGGGTGTTAGGAAGCGCATCCAGCTGTAGAGACCAAGCCAAAGCAGACAATGGAACTGGGTGCAGCTCTCCAGCCTTGCCAGCTCCTGTCAAACCATCCAATCCATGCCAGCATGAGAATGGATGTATGATGATTATGAGGATTTTGACTGATCTCAATTTGTATTCAATCCTTTATATATATATATATATAATGCATGTAAGAGATAACGGTGTCATTGAGACCCAAAGGTGTCAGGTAATGCTGAATAAGTGCTATAGACAGACCATAGTTAAGTTCAAGATTTGGTAACATTGTGAATAAGGGGTTCAACGTTGGTTCCATGTCAGAGTGTGTATATAAGAATTTTTTGTGTAATAAGATAAAATACCAAGGCTGTGTAGATATTAGAGCATTTATAGATAGAAGGTTTTACAGCTGTTTCTAGGATATTTATTAATAATATTCCTTCATCAGAGACGGTGTGAGAGGAAAAATGAAGTCAAAGTTAATTTTCCCTCTCACACTGTCTCCGATGAAGGAATATTATTAATTAATATCCTAGAAACAGCTGTAAGACCTTCTATCTATAAATGCTCTAATATCTATACAGCCTTGGTATTTTATCCTATTTCGCAAAAAATTCCTATATATGCATGTATATAAAAGTGTATGTAGACATATATCTGTTTATATATTTGTTTGTGTATTTGTGTATAGAGTGTGTCTATATATGTATAGGTCTGTAACTCCTCTATCAACACTCAAACAGAAAAATTAAGACTATATGAAAAGAACTCTGATACCCACCAAAAAAATGAAAACTGTTTGAAATTGCTTTTAAGCAAGAAACCCAGTCCCAAATCAGAGACCCCACCACCATTTTGTTTTATTTCTTGTAAGAAACAACCTCTGGTTACTAGAAGGAAAACAGAGTCACAATATGATTTATGAACATCTAATCATCAAAGATGAAAAAAATCATCTGAAAATTAATTCTTATTCCTTTATCAAATATATACTACTGTACCAAAGATTTTCTATTTCTGTTCTGTTTGTCTGTCTCTCTGGATATAAGAGAACTACGACATGACCTTTAAAAGACATATCGAGGATACATGGAAAAGATACCTCGGTGACTGTTTCCAAATTTGGACCAAATCCCTAGAAAATCTGGAAGAATTCAGCACCCTCCTCAATAATCTAAACCCTGGTATCAAATTCACAAGAGAAATGAGCAACACACGATTCCCATTTCTTGACAAATGGTAATTAAAAACAACTTCACAACCTCAACTGATATTTATTACAAAAGCACAGATACACACCTGTACCTAAATTTCAAATCATGCCACCCAACACACACAAAACACAACATCCCGTACTGTCTAGCCAGGAAAATTTGTATTATAGTCGATAATCCAAATACCAGAAACACACAACTTATAGAACTCAAAGGGTTTCTGCTCAAGCAAAATGACCCTCCCCTACTGATAGAAAATAGCATACAACGAGCAAAAGAGATACCTATAGAACAACTTAGAGCAACAAAAAAAAGACAAACCCATCAAAGGAACACAATACCATTTCTAGTAACATACAATCTACATCACCAAAACATTTTAAACATCATCAAAACAAATTTGCCAATCATAAAACAAAGTGAAAAATTAAAAAAACATAATAACTAATCAAACACTTAACTTAAGCAAAAGGCCACCACATAACCTGAAGGATCTATTAACAAAGGTGGGGTGAGCTGGCAGAAACGTTAGCACGCCAGGTGAAATGCTTAGCGGTATTTCGTCTGCCGCTACATTCTGAGTTCAAATTTCACCAAGGTCGACTTTGCCTTTCATCCTTTCGGGGTCGATAAATTAAGTACCAGTTATGCACTGGGGGGATATAATTGACTTAATCCGTTTGTCTGTCCTTGTTTGTCCCCTCTGTGTGTAGCCCCTTGTGGGCAGTAAAAAAATAAGAAACTATTAACAAAGGCAAAATTCAACATAAACAAATGAGAGAACACATTCACAGTATCCATGTGTAATGGTAACAGATGTGGAATATGTCCCTACATGTGTACGGGTAGATCCATTAGAACAGATTTTCGCAAATGCAAATATGAACTGCAAAAGCAGAAATTTTACCTACTGCATTAAATGCCCAAATTGCAAGGAATTATATATAGGCGAGACAGGGAATGCATTATTGGAACACTCATGAATCCACAGACAACATATCTGGAACTCCAATGTCCACCAAATTCCATTGAATGAACATAAAAAGACATGTGGTCAAAAAATGCTTCTAATTTTTCCTTTCCACAAACTACAAGACACAAGTAAGGTTGGATGAAGGATAAAAGAAAAACGGTTGATTAAAATGATCAAACCTGTTCTGAACGGAAATAACAGCAATAATATAACAACCAGGTAAAGATGTGGATGAATAAATATAAACAAGTTACAAAATATTGGTATACCTGGCAAACCATGATGTTTAAGAGTATGCGGATTGGTTAAAAAGGTATTCAAAAAATTCAGCTGGTTGGAGAGTTCTAAGAGGTACTAAAGTTGTCAAGAACTCTCCTGTCAGTTAAATACATTTGAAATTTGATGATTACACTATGTATGGAAGCATTAATTTTGTTAAAATACGATAATAAAAAAACATGAAAACCAGACTGTTTTAACTTTATTCAACTGATATATTATTCTACACACATTCACACACATTCAAACAAATATATATATATATATGTATGTATATATGTATATATATAATATATATATATATATATTATATATATATGTATGTATGTATATATGTATGTATAAATGTACAAGTGGCTTTCAATATAGATGTTCAAGAAAACTCGTAATATCTGTGTCTACATTAACAGTCTTTGAATGACACTTGAATAACCGGAAAAAAAAACAAAACAAACTTACAAAATGGTAGAAAGACTGAATGATATTGAGAATTATCTGAATCTGCAAACTTTGATTTACACATTTAAATAAACCCTATATATATATATATATATATGGGGAGAGAGAGAGAGAGAGAGAGAGAGAGAGAGAGAGAGAGAGAGAGAGAGAGAGAGAGAGAAAGAGAGAAATTGGTGGCCTATTGGATGTTATACATTGCTAGTTACAATACACTTGATATCACTTTTTAGCTTCTGAATGATGGCATCCTGCTGGTTAGCGCAGTAGGCCAACATCCCCACCCTGATCAGAAGGCTGGTCCAATGCAGGGTCACTCATTCACAGCTGAGTGGACTGGAACAATGAGAAATGAAGTGTTTTGCTCAAGAACACAATGCACCACTCAGTCTGGGAATTGAACTCATGATCTAGCAATCATGAATGCAAAAACTTAACCAATGGGCCACATGCCTTTACATACATGCACACACACACACATGCATATATACATATTAAAACATAATCATTGTTCATTATTTACATTCGACGGATATTTGTCCTCATCTTGTTTGTTGTTAACACAATATTTCGGCTGATATACCCTCCAGCCTTCATCAGGTGTCTTGGGGAAATTTCGAACCTGGGTTCTCATTCCTAAGGTATTTTTTGATGTTGTTGTTATTATTATTATTATTATTATTGTTAGGTCACTGCCTGGAATTGAACTCGAACCCTTGGGGATTAGTAGCCTGTGCTCTCAACCACTACACACATTCACACTAATTTGAAACAATATATATATATATATATAGGGAGAATTCACAAAAAAAACAAAAGATGAAGATGGGTGGTGTAGAAAACAAACAGATGTATTAGTATAATGCTTGGGAATTGAAAAACTCTTTAATGTTTCGAGCCTACGCTCTTCCACAGAAAGAAACAAGGAGAGAAAAAAAAATGCGTGTAGTGGCTACTGATCTGTCATGTATATAAATGTTCAAGTGGCGTAGTGGTTAAGAGCATGGGCTACTAACCCTAAAATTCTGCGTTTGATTCCAGACAGTGATCTGAACAATAATAATAATGATAATAATAATAATAATAATAATAATAATAATAATAATAATAATAACATTGTAAAATACCTTAGGAATGAGAACCCAGGTTCGAAATTACCCCAAGACACCTGATGAAGGCTGGAGGGTATATCAGCTGAAATGTTGTGTTAATAACAAACAAGATGAGGACAAATATCTGTCAAATGTAAATAATGTAAATAATGTACATAATTCCTCATCTCTTAAATATAGAATTGTATAATCATTGTTGTATTTTTTCTTCTTTATTTGTATGATGTCCTTTTATTTCATAATAGCAGAGCTCAGATAGCTTGACAGGACCTATTCTCAGGCATCTCAAACATCTTTGAATCCCTCATTGATCGCTTTTTAATATGCTTAAGTCTCTTAGACCTTCTTTAAATATTTATTCGTGGTTCACTCTATGCCGGGTTCTTTTCTTTCTCAACACCTTCTATTTCCCAAAGAGCATATACAATATATGACCAGAAGGCAATGAGAAATCCCCTATGTTATTCTCCCATGAAAATTCTACAACAAGCACATACCACTCATCAAGGAAATCCGCATCAGGGGCCGCCCTTCAACCTGACAGCATAAGAAATGGAGGAACACATTGTATATTCACACGACATGGCTAAACTAAATCTATCAACTCTTATTAAAACATTTATCTCCCAATGGCTTTTATAACTATTCACTTCACAGATTCTGTTTATCAGATGTTATAATCAAAGTATAATCCAGTGGATTATACTCAATTTTAGAAATATTAAAATAACTAAGTCTCTCTAAAAGAGAACAGCGGCAGCGTTCCCGGAAAATAATAGTTATCGCCATACTAATATGGCATTCTTATAAAAATAAGAAAAAAGCTGTCCGCTTATTAGCTCCATGAGGCCATCGCCTTAAGTTAGCTATTTGATACACAAACTGTATCCATATAACCTTCGAACAAGGGAGGTCAGTCGCTCCACACTACTTGACCGGCAGCTACAGATGCGTTTCGGGGTATTGCCCCTTTTCAATGCAGCGTAGCCAGCCAGTAGGTGTCGCTTCCGACAATCTCTGTTCGATGGTTTTATTTACCTAGTTTCGGTGGAATACATCCACTTGTTTTCAATAATAGAAATATTAAAATAACTAAGTCTCTCTAAAAGAGAACAGCGGCAGCGTTCCCGGAAAATAATAGTTATCGCCATACTAATATGGCATTCTTATAAAAATAAGAAAAAAGCTGTCCGCTTATTAGCTCCATGAGGCCATCGCTTTAAGTTAGCTATTTGATACACAAACTGTATCCATATAACCTTCGAACAAGGGAGGTCAGTCGCTCCACACTACTTGACCGGCAGCTACAGACGCGTTTCGGGGTATTGCCCCTTTTCAATGCAGCGTAGCCAGCCAGTAGGTGTCGCTTCCGACAATCTCTGTTCGATGGTTTTATTTACCTAGTTCGAAGGTTATATGGATACAGTTTGTGTATCAAATAGCTAACTTAAGGCGATGGCCTCATGGAGCTAATAAGCGGACAGCTTTTTTCTTATTTTTATAAGAATGCCATATTAGTATGGCGATAACTATTATTTTCCGGGAACGCTGCCGCTGTTCTCTTTTAGAGAGACTTAGTTATTTTAATATTTCTATTATTGAAAACAAGTGGATGTATTCCACCGAAACTAGGTAAATAAAACCATCGAACAGAGATTGTCGGAAGCGACACCTACTGGCTGGCTACGCTGCATTGAAAAGGGGCAATACCCCGAAACGCGTCTGTAGCTGCCGGTCAAGTAGTGTGGAGCGACTGAACTCCCTTGTTCGAAGGTTATATGGATACAGTTTGTGTATCAAATAGCTAACTTAAGGCGATGGCCTCATGGAGCTAATAAGCGGACAGCTTTTTTCTTATTTTTATAAGAATGCCATATTAGTATGGCGATAACTATTATACTCAATTTGTTCCTCTTCAATTCAAATATGATCTTTAGTTTTCTATTCTCAGAATCATATAACCATTTGACTAACCCCTAACAACAGTATCAAACAAGGAGAATATATATATATATATATATATATATATATATATATATATATTCTTGACTTAGATTTAGTTTTTCAATTTTGATATCATTTTTGTCATTCGTTTTAAAAAGAAAAATATTTCAATAATAAGATGATTCTAATAAGTATTTTCTTTATATTTTAAAAACGAGGAAATTAATAATTAAATTTCCAAAAGAAAAACAAGGAAAGATTCGCCCACATACATGAATCCTTTTATTTCTTGAAACATTCGTTATTAGAGAAATTGCTTCTATCTCACTCGAAATCAATCTTTCATGTTATTACTTGCTCATCGAGCTAGAAGAAAATATTACTTTCAGAAAATTATCCAAGTAATCCATAGTAATAAGATTATGGTCACTCCTCTCCTTATTCTTATACTCTCATGCAGTGATTCTCAGACCCTGTGTAAATATGTATGTAGCTATACACACACACATGCACACATTGTTAATACCTTATTATATATTAACATGGTGTATGGCCAAAATGTTATCAGATGGTTTTTGAATGGAGCTAAGATTACCAAAATGGAAATAAAATTGAGTAAATTGTTCTGTTCAATCATTTTACGACTGATCTATTTTTTTATACAAGCATGGCTTGGATGGGAATTTGACTTTGAAGCAGAATTTTGGGGCTAGGTGCTCTCCTTGTTTTCAACTCTCAAGCCATCACCTGATGTTTCACACAAAAGGGTCTTAAACAGGCACAGGTCTTCAAAAACACACATAAACCAGTCATAAAGTCAAAATCAGCACTGCTAAGCTTACATCGTGACAACTGACACACAAAAACATGTATATGTATAAATCTATATTAGTAATTCTTTATAATTTCAGCACAAGGCTAGCGGTTTTATAGGTGGGTGTTTAGTTGATTATATTGACCTCACTATTTGGCGGGTACATTATTTTATTGAGAAAAAAAAAGAGTATAATGCATATATAAAATAAATATATATATAAACCCTTCTCTTCATCACTTACTGTCCATTTTCCATGCTGGAATGGGCTGGCTGTTTCAATAGGGGACAACAAGCCAGAGAACTGCACCAAGCTTCATCCTGGTTTCTATGGTTGGATGCCCTTTCTAATGCCAACCACTTTACAAAGTATATAGGTGCTCTTTATGTAGCACTGAAACTCAGTAAGGTCACTTGGTAATTTGCAAGACAAGACCCCTCAACTGAGTGGGTGGGGGTGTAGTGTGTGTGTGTATATATATATATATATATATATATATATATATAAAAGAAATAATTAAGATTCAGTTGAATTTGGTACTTAAGTCGAGGCACCAAGTCAGTCCAGTATTATCCGCACACCTCGAAGTAAGGTGAATAAAGTCAAATAAGTAACAAGATGTCAGGTATTAATGCAATATGACCACTTGACATGCTGTTGCTTATTTGATTATATATATATATATATATGTGTGTGTGTATGTGTGTGTGTATATATATATATGTGTGTGTGTGTATATATATGTGTGTGTGTGTGTGTTTGTATGTATATACAATAAATAATAAAATGGGATACACAAGACAAAAGGAGACACGGGGTACAGAAAGTTGCTGAAGAGATCATAGAAAAAGTGACAAAAGAACTCTGACAAATAAACTACCAATGATAATAGAAAAGCTAAAGTGAAAATCAAATATATAGTGTGTGTGTTTAATTAGCAAAAGGTGACCATCCCCAAATATAACAATATCCGATTCAACACTCAATTTCACATCAAGAATATTGCATATGTAATGTATATGTAAATATGTATGTACGTATATACTTCTATCTATATATGTGTGTATATGTGGTCCGATCAATAAGTATCTAGACTGTTGCCATAGTAACGAAGCTAAAGCACACAGAGTGAAGCCACTTGGCACGGATTGACCTTGAACTCTGCTGTGCATGCACACTAAGTTTTAATGTTCTAGCTCATTTCAGCTGTTTACAGCAGTGCCTGGAAGGAAGGTGTGTAGCGTGTGATTGCCACATTGACCTTGACAGAGAAAGTTGAGCAGAGAATCTGCATTAAAGTTTGCCAAAAGCTTGGTGATACCTGCTCAGAGGCCTACACAAAATTTCCAAAACGTTTTCACCGTTCTTAACACAATCAAGGAGATCTTGTGCAACTGAAACCCGAGTATCTCTTTGGTTAGCTGAAAGCAGTTTGGGCACAAACTTGGGAGACACATGTCTCATACCCAAATCTTCAGTGATAATGGACTGAACTGAATCGTAACTAATCTGCACATTCTCTGACAACTCACGGATGGTGTTTCGACAATTTCCCCTTGCAATTGCATGCACATCTGCAATGTTCTTCTCTGTTTTGCTGGTTGCAGGTCTCCCAGAAAATTCGTCACTATTGACATTTTTTCGACCATGTTGGAAGCATCTGAACCACCTGTACACTTGTGTGTAACTCATAAACTCCTCTCCATACACTTTCTGCAACTTTGTGTTGGCCTCTGAGCAGGTGTCGCCATGACAACTTTCTCTGTCATGGTCAATGTGATGATCACACGCTACACACGTTCCTTCCAAGCACTTCTGTAAAAAGCAGAAGTGAGCTAGAACATTAAAACTTAGTGCACATGCACAGCAGAGTTCAAGGTCAATTTGTGCCAAGCAGCTTTACTCTGTGTGCTTTAGGTTTATTGCTATAGCAACAGTCAGGATACTTATTGATCAGACCCCTTAAACACCCATTATATATATAATGGGTGTATAAGGGGTCTGATCAATAAGTAAACAGATTATATATATATATATATAACATATACATAACGTAGAATATATGTATATGTTTAACTTTTATCTTTTACTTGTTTCAGTCATTAGACTGCAGCCATGCTGTGGCATCACCTTGAAGAATTTTTAGTTAAAAGAATCAATCTCAGTACTTATCTTTTATTAAGCTCAGGCCTTATACAATGGGCTTCTTTTAGTTTCTGTTTACCAGATCCACTCAAAAGGCTTTGATGACCCAGGGCTAGGCTAGAAAACACTTGCCCAAGATGCCACATAGTAGGACTGAACCTGGAACCATGTGGTAGGGAAGCAAACATTTTATCACATGACATGCCTATATATATTTTAGACAAAATGAGATAACAAAGCCAAGGCTGTGACGAGTTAAATGGTTAAATAGAGGTCGATATTTACCTCTATTTAGTGAGCTCAAATATTTCTCTCTTTTTAACCATCTCACATCATCACTGATGAAGGGATATCCATAATATCCCAGAAACAGCTGTAAGGCTAACTTTCTCTTTATAAATGTCCTGAAAACTCCCCACAGCCTTGGCTTTCTCATCTCATTCTGTCTAATATATATATATGCATGCTAATACAAGACCCACATTAGACTCCTTACTATTGAACCAAGAGTTTAACTACAGCCTGTCCATGGCACTTACTTAGTGTTACCTGCCACTCTTTGGGTCTTCTAGATACCAATACCGCTCATATATATATATATACACATGCTTTTATATATATATATGGTGGCATGATAAATATTGGTACATGGCTTGCAACTTTAGGGAAGGGGCAAGTGGATTACCTTGACCCTAGAGCACATCTGGTATTCATTTTATCAACCCTACAAAAGCAAAGTCAACTTGGTGGCATTTGGACTCAAAACATAAAACTTGAAAGATATGCTACGAAGCATTTTGTCTGGTATATTAATGATTCGGCTAGCTTGCTGCTTTATATGTGATAAATATTACATATATGGATATACGATATATATATATGATAACTACAACATGTAAGCATATATATATATATATATATGTATATATATAAAGTTAATCCAAACAGGAAAACACAACAATGCGAGGACGTGGAACAAGTATAGTGTTATTGGATGCTCAGGAAAGGAAAGAAAGAAGGAGGATTTAATGTTTTGATCAGATCTCGACGTCAGAAACATAGGAAAAGGAAAGATCCAAGGAAGGGAAGACGGAGGAAAAAAAATTGCCAACAATACACACACAGTCACACACACACACACACACACATATATATATATATAATATAGGTAGCCCATATTTATCAATGCATGATATGTACGACTGTATAAAAAAAATAAGACCACTTTCAATTAAATACTCAATGTATTGTCAAATACAGAGTTCTATAATTTATTTGTAGGTCTCTCTACACAACTTCATTCCCGTGGTACAGCATCTCCCCCTGGTGGGGATTTGATTTGCAAATGAAATCTCTCACTTCAGAAAATGTATTGCTGCAGTTTTAATGAGGAAATGATAATGAATTGAAAAAGCCAAATGCTGGCCAGTTTGGCTGATTCCCAATTTAGATGAATCAGTTTTGAATAAGGGTTCACTGTGCTTGTTTACATATATTTAGAAAGCTCATAATGGATGTGCTTGCAAAAATACATGACATTGGTGGTATAGTAAAGAGGGGGACACTTCATATGAGAAGAAAATGATACTTAATACATGGGAAAAGAGAAATACATGATATGTGAGGCCATAAGAGACAACCATGTGGACATTCAGCTTGCTAAAAATAGCACCGAAATGTCCCTTGAATTGCCAATTGCCACACCTTATCTTAAAAAACATAAAGGAGACATTGAATATGTGGTGTCTGTTGCAATGCACCTGAAAATAAGATGTTGTGGTCATGGCTGGAATACCTGACTACAGGTCTTCTTGACCAAGGCTGAACAGGATGGTAAACAGCAGAAATTAGAACAGTAATAGAAATGTGTATACAAATTATTTTTGCCAAAGGATAATGGTGTCTACAAACAACTGGAATATTAAAAGAAAAACATAAAACAAAGGAAAAAAAGAACAAAAAAACACCCAAAACTCAAAAATAATTGAAATAGGTTTAAAGTCAATAAATTATAAACAAAATCAAAAACAGAAATATCAATGAGTTTTCTTTCACAAGTTTATATCAGAAGTTTAGACGAACCAAATATAAAAGATGCAGTCCACTTCCATCCACATCAATTGAAGTAAAAGTGAGAATATTAATGAACATTAGTGGAGGAGCAAGAAGAAAATCTATTAAAAGTGATGTTAATTAAAATAAATACGACAAACAAGAACCTGGAAAAGAAATAAAAACGATTAAGTAGAAATTATTTATCTTTCTCACTCAAATAATATTCTGTTTGATAAAAAAAATATATGGATTAAAAAAACCAAAGTTGGTGTTGGTGAATGTTTCACCATAACAGACACAAATGAGATAATCTATACGGAAAAGAAAAATATTACAAGTTGATATTTCTGCGATTAGTTATTAGTTGTTAATTACAAAGGAAATGACTAATAGTTTTAGTTTCATCTTGCTTTTAATAAGCTTTGATTGGTTATGTGTATAAGCCAATCATCTATTGAGATGCCAAATATGTATGTATGTATGTATGTATGTATGTATGTATGTATGTATGTATGTATGTATGTATGCATGTATATGTTTGTGTGTATATATATATATATGATAGATATGTACATAAAGCCAGGTGTCATACCATGTTTAGTAAACTTGTTTGCACTTGCTGTGAAAATAGGTCCCTAATATGAAGAAAAGGGTTTTTGGTAGCTGAAAATGAGTAAACCAGCTAGTTTTGCTTTTCATTTAAAATACAACGGGGATCAGTATTTTACGATTCCATGTCTTTCTGGGTCCAGCGATACTGGCAACGATCTTGCTTGAATGTTTTTTCACGTGCCACCAGCACAAGTGCCAGTAAGGTGATGCAGATAATGATCACGCTTGAATGGTGCTTTTTACGTGCCACCGACATTGAAGCCAGTTTGTTGCTCTGGCAACGATCACGCTCGGATGGTGCTCTTAGCGCTTCACTCTATGCATATACATTATGCAGGTAGCCCTCGTATTAAATAGAACCATGTCCCTCAAATGCAGAAATTCCAATACACCCGTACCCTTTTGACTTCCACGTAACATAGAAATAAACAAATACAGGGTTCAATAATAAATGCATTTTGCATTACAACATTACATAATATGGCAGGACTTCACAAATATAATATTTCTAAAAATACAGGGGAGGCAAATATACACTATCTATCTATCTACACACACACGCACACACACACACACACGCATACACACACACACACATGTACATATATAATATTGTGTGATGGTGAAGTGGATTATTTGATTCTATCTAAATGTTTTGTGCAGTTGACATCAGTCAACCGTATCAATCAGTGAGTCTGAAATAATGGAAATGGATTGGTCGTGAGGGTATTTAAAAGTTGTTGGGTGCCTTTTGATTGGTTGAGTGGTTTTTGATGTGGTTGGTCAGTTCTGATCACATCTGAAGTTGAATCACCTGCTAATACTTAGGAAGAGAGAGAATTTCATCAATAACACCACAAACCAATCCGGCCACCAGCCACACAATCAATCAAAAATACTTTTGAATACTCTGTCTACTTTTCCATGTCCATTATTCCAGACATTAGTCAACTGTACAAAGTCATTTGGTCGGAGGAAATAATCTTGCTTACCAACACACCATTAATACAGACTCTACACATGTCCAATACAAAGGCATATTGAGCACTTGGTTATTTTTCACACACAAAGTCTACTAAGTACTAATATTATATACATATACATAGGCACAGGAGTGGCTGTGGTGGTAAGTAGCTTGCTTACCAGCCACATGGTTCCGTTTTCAGTGTCTTCTACTATAGCCTCAGGCCGACTAAAGCCATGTGAGTGCATTTGGTAGAAAGAAGCCTGTCGTATATATGTATATATATATATGTGTGTGTATATGTTTGTGTGTCTGCATTTGTCCCCCCCAACATCGCTTGACAACCGATGCTGGTGTGTATATGTCCCTGTAACTTAGCGGTTCGGCAAAACAGACTGATAGAATAAGTACTAGGCTTCCAAAGAATAAGTCCTGGGGTCAATTTGCTTGACTAAAGGTGGTGCTCCAGCATGGCCACAGTCAAATGACTGAAACAAGTAAAAGAGAAAGAGATAACATTATGGGTGCAGGTGTAGCTGTGGCGTAAGAAGTTTGCTTCCCAACTACATAATTCTAGGTTCAATCCCACTGCATGTTATTTTGGACAACTGTCTTTTACTATAGGCCCCCAGCCAAACAAAGCCTTGTAAATAGATTTGGTAGATGGAAACTGAAAGGTAGTGCCTCAGCTTGGTTGCAGTCTAATGACTGAAACAAGTAAAAGATATCTATGTATGTATGTGAGAGAACATTATATATAATCCACCAAGGAAGGAGGCTATGTTTTCATCAGTGTTGGTTTGTCCATCTGTGTGCAAAATAACTCAAAAGGTTGTGAACGGTATTTGATGAAACTTGCAGGAAAAGTTGGTAATGACATAAGGAACAGATTATGAAAATTTGGTTGTGATCCGGGAATTTTTATGGATTCTCAAAGGATTTTTCATTTGTTATATTTACTTTACATGAAGTATTACAATGTTCTTTGATTATCTCCCTTGAAAACACGTTCATCATTTCCATGTAACCTATGGTGGCATTGCTGTTTCTAAAGTTTATTTTCGTGTCTCTATTAGTAATTTTACTCGTGTATCTATCTTAAAATGAGCTGCTTGGCGGAGGACTGCACTCTCTGAGTGCTTTTCTAGTTATACATATTTTAATGAGTAAAATTTTTAATATAATTAGTTATTTGAAGTAACAATTTCTGTGTTTGGTGTTATTTTTCTATTTCAAAATAATACTTACAAAAATCTAATCTCTCTGTATGATACATGCATATATATATATATATATATATATATGCACATACACACAGCTACACATACATGCATGCTTTCATAGGTACATATATATATTCACATGTAACACCTAATGACTTCCTCATGAATTTAATCTTAATCCAAAAAACATATCTGTGAAAAGAAGGAAGAAAATACTAAATGGCACCTGAAGATGACCAGAAAGATTTTATTGAAAAATGAAGAAGGTAATGTTAAAAGGTTGATCAATATTTAGTAGACGAGTCAAGGAAATTTTAATTAAATATGCAATAAATTTAAATCATGAAGAAAATTATTAAAAATTAGAATTTATTTTGTGAGATAAACAGAAATTTAATCAAATATCAAAAAATATCACATTTTGCAATAAAAAACACAAAAATGAAAAGAAAAAAGAATGAGTTGAATTAATTACACTGAAAATAAATTTTAAGGAAATACTTAAACATATAGAAGTTAAAATGTACATGTTTTCTGGAGGATATTATGGGTATAATTAATGACAAGTATTAGTTTGTGGAATAAAATTAGCTAATTTGATAAAGTGGGTAATATAGCATGTTTGATAAAGTCGTTATCAAACTCTACAGCATGAAGTAAAAAATAGAAAAATTAAAAACAAACAACAAAATATCCATATCATCGATGAAGTAACTTACAAGATATTCACTAACCAGAATTCTTTTTTGAAAACAGATATCTATTCAAAAGCATAATGTAAAGGCAATGCCCAAATTCTACGGTTGCTTCATTTTTATTTCAAGAGTTCAACACAAGAGAAATGAAATAAATATGACAATGTGAAGTTAGAAAAATGTATCAGAAATAATGTCACTCCAAAGATTTCTTGTCAAAATGAAATCAACTCCAGCAGAAAAGTTCAAAAATGAAGTAGTATTCTATGAATTTATGGATGGGCCTACAAAGAATAAATGGGACAATTCTTTAGGATGAGGTGAGTAAAATAAAATCAAGATTGAAAGATTTAAGTCAGGAAAAACAGACAGAACATAGTGTGGAGAAAGATATCCCATTTTGCTTTTTGTTTTGAAATAAATGAATTTTCTATCATAGATAAAGAAAAAATATAAAGGCAAGTCAGAAGATAAAAGAAGCATGAATTTACTGCCCAGAATTTAATGTAAATTAATTTAGACATTATTAGCAGCAATATGAGTCTTAAAAAATAGATGTAACAAACTCACTAACAGGACTCGTTGTGCTTGACTTTAGTAAAATAACCTATCTTACTAGTGCTAGGTGACTAAATTATACTATGGAGATAAAATAATACAGTTAAAGTAGCAGAAACAAGTTATGTTGTATAATTAGAGAAAATGAAACAGTTGGCCATCTGTGGTATAATGGGTAACACAGTCATCTTGTAAGCAACAGGTACAAGGCTCGAACCCTGTCAGTAGACCTGTCTAATTTTTTTGTCTCAAATCGCTTCTTATAATCTCTAATATCATAAACTAAAGACGTTAAACACTGCATTTTGTCCAGTAATTGTTCTCTGAAGCTGTAGTGTAAGTGGTGGACAATCACCAAACCTACGGATGTGTTTACAGTAAAAGCCAAAAAATCAGAAGTTGTCCAAAGAACAAGTCCCTTTAAATGTAATCACGTGGCTGATTGAACAACAAAGGAGTCAACAAAGGAAATTCTATGCAGTCAACTGATCTGCTAGACATAACACCAAATGCCTCTTATATCATGACATACCATTTTTAGAAGGATACATTGGACAATGAAATTTGGGATATATATATCATCATCATCATCGTTTAACGTCCGCTTTCCATGCTAGCATGGGTTGGACGATTTGACTGAGGGCTGGAGAACCAGATGGCTGCACCAGGTTTCAATCTTGATCTGGCAGAGTTTCTACAGCTGGATGCCCTTCCTAATGCCAACCACTCCGAGAGTGTAGTGGGTGCTTTTATGTGCCACCGGCACGGAGGCCAGATAGCCGCTCTGGCAATGATCGCGCTCAGATAGTGCTCTTAATACTCTACAAGCATGGGGCTTGAGTGCCAGTAAGGCGACGCTGGTAACAATCATGCTCGAACAGTGCCTTTTAAGTGCCACTGGCACGGAAGCCGGTTAGCCGCTCTGTCAATGATCACGCTCGTATGGTGCTCTTTGCACCCTGCTAGCATGGACGCCAGTCATCGAATTTGATTTTGATTTTTGATTTATATATTTGATATATATATATTTTTGATTTTTATATATATATATATATAAAGACAAAATGCTTTATAAAGACAAAATGCAGTATTTATCAAGGTATACTTGATAAATACTGACCTGGGACTATAGCAACCGTGAGATATTTTATCCATTCCATTCAGCTGGTTTTGAACCACTACTGAGTAAAAGTTTTAGCATACTGTTGCTGGTTGTAGGCCTACCCATTTATGCTGGCCAACTGTGGGCTGGATGGGATACCCCTGTGGTTAAGAAATTATCTCAGGCTATCAGCACCTATGTGACATTTGAACTAAAGAGGATAAAAAGATGAACCAGGGAAGATACCACAAGACATCTTCTCTGATTGCCTAATTCTAGACCGATACTTTATTTATTGACCCCAAAAGAATGAAAGGCAAAGTTGACCTTGGCAAAATTTGAACTCTGAGTACAGAAAGCCAATTTTAGAAATCGCAGACACATTACTAATTCAAGGCATGATATCTAATGTTCTAATAACTCCACCAATTTGCCGCATTATTGAAATATAATATACCAAAAAAAAAAATGAAATAAAAAAAAAACATATATAATAAAAAAACACCCAGAAAAATGGTTTTCTGTTTCAGTCAGAAAATTTAAATTTTTTATTCAGAAGGTATATTTTTGAGTGTTTTATAGAAAAAGAAAGAGAGAAAAAAAACAAAAAAAAACATAACCCAAAACCAAGATTATTGTTCTAATATTTCAAAATAGCAAAAAAAAAAAAAAAAAGAAAGAAAAAGTAAAGAAAATTAGACAGTGTTTCAAATTTAATTTTAGAAACGACAGACACATTACTAATTCAATTTTTATATTTAACATGGTCACCATGGTTTAAATATCTAAACTGATCGTGTTTCACAAACAATAGTTCAGATAATATTTATGTGAGAAATCGATACAAAGATGAGAGAAATCAATAATTTGGAGAGATTCCTGTAGTAAATGTTAGTTAAATTAGACTGAGCTTATACAGGTGTGAGGTAACTTGTGTTGATTATTCCATCTTTTCCTGAGGTTCATAACGGCTGTTTAATTCTGATATGAAGTCATAGAGTATGTTGAGTTGTGCAATCTCAGGGATTAACTATTCATCTTTGATGAACTGAAATTGTACTGCCTAGGCTCATGTGTGTCTAGCTATACAGACAGACAGATAGATAAGTAGATTGATAGATATACAGATAGACAGATCGATAAGTAGATTGATAGATATACAGATAGAAACATTAATTATTATTGATGACTGCACCAGAGAGAGAGAAAGAGAGAGTGAAAGAAGAGGGAGAAATAGGAAGGAGTGAAAAGAGGGGAAGTGAAAAAGAAGGTTATTGATGGAAAACCCAGAATGAAGAATCAGAAGTAAAAGGAAAAAAAAAAGGTAAAAGAACGAAAAATGAATCCTAGGAGACTACTGTCTGTATTGACAATTCCATTTGTGAATTCTAATGTTTCAATCAGGGTACTTCATTAGAGAAAGAGTTCTTGCTCAAAATATTAGAATGATCTTCACATGATGGCATTTGCAAACTTTATGTAAGTTGTTGTTTGTAGCCCCAGGTCAGCTCTGATCCAAAGCAAACTTATAATCTAAGGTATTCCATCATTTTTGCAAGGGATTCATTATTCACTGATGACATTGAGTCCATCTTTTGAGTTTAAGGCCTATGAAGCACAGGAGTACAACATGTTCCTCTAGAAGTGTTTCCCAAAGTGGATTCCAAGAAGCCCTGTGTAAAAATTCTGGGGTTCCATAAAAAGAGGTATCTTTCAATAGAAATTTTAACAAGCCTTTTTTTTGGGGGGGGGGAGGGCTATTAATCATTTTCAAAACAAGTTATGTTTTCTTTCTGTATATGAATAAATTCTCTTTCTAAAACAAATTTTGTTTTATCTAATTTCTTCTTAAAAATAAAATGGCAAAGATTGAGTGTGAAATATAGTTGTGAAGGGTCAGTAATATTTGGAAAATTATAGAAGATGATAAAATTAGTTTTTGAACCACTGCTCAAGACCAAACAGCTATATATTCCCTCTTTTTGATGGTGGGGTGTTATTGGAGGAAGAATTGGCTGGTATTTCTAGTTAGTGGTGCTACTACATACAAACTCTCTCATTGACTTATCATCATAAGTAGGGAGGCATTGGCTAACACAATCAATGCTTTCATTATATTTTGGAATAAAAAAGAAAATCTCTTTTTAAGCTTCCAGGCCGAAAGAGAATCAACAGCAGTTATTGTCCTGAACAGGAAACACCAGTAAAGCAATGTGCTTTATTCCAAGAGATGTGATGACATGTCCGTGATAATAGAGATATAAGGAGGCAAGAGTGAGCGAAATGCCTATAAGAAAAAATGTGATATCACATGCAATGTGGATAAATAAACGCCAGCATGGAAAACTAACCAGAATCTCAGTTACTTGACCTATGAGAAATAGCAGCTGAATCTCCTTCAAATTTTTATGATCTTATTGTTGTAAAGACAGAAGGGCACATTGGACAGTGTAGTCTTAGATATACAAAAAAAAAAAAAAAAGCAAGATAATTATGGTTGGAATACTCTTAATCATTAGTCGGCTTAATCAGAGCTGACATGGCATTAAACTGCAAACAAAAATTAGTGAAGATAATTCATGACAACCAGTAGCCAGAAACTTAATGGAGGGTGGGGGGTCATGAAAAGCCAAGAGGAAAGCTTATAAATGGTTGCTCCTAATATTAGGAAAAGCAACCAAAATTTAAGCATAGAAAATATTTGTTATCATTAGCAACATTTTTGTCAATGTGCCAATAAGTGACCCTTAATATTGTGGTCTGACCTGCTAGAAATGGCAATCAAATCAAATTTACATCCTACCATATTAAAAAAAAAATAAAAGAACAAATACATTGAATATAGTAATCCAGAACCCATTATGTCTGAAGAACAAAACGAGTGGTATGCCTAGAATAGATTTGAGCATATGGTTTCTTAATGAGAACGGACCAAAGTCTGAACAGTCATTTCCTCTACCACTGCCATGGCCATGATGTAATGACAAATCTTCAAAGTGGTTGTTTGACCTGCTTAAAATAACAACCATATCTCTGAAATTACACTCAATATGTGTTAGAAAGGGAAATACACAGACTTAGACATCTTATGAAAAAAGATATGAGATGTTACAACAACAAAAAAAAAAAGGTGTTTAATGAGAGGTCTGCTTGATAAAAGCTGACACCTCAGGGTTATACAACAACAAAAACAACAGCAGCAACAACAACAACTTC